>NC_091384.1:1049876-1082376 GCF_038502225.1 Cherax quadricarinatus | reverse complement strand
CCTGAGCACGAACACTGTGTTCCTGAGCACGAACACTGTGTTCCTGAGCACGAACACTGTGTTCCTGAGCACGAACACTGTGTTCCTGAGCACGAACACTGTGTTCCTGAGCACGAACACTGTTCCTGAGCACGAACACTGTGTTCCTGAGCACGAACACTGAGCACGACCACTGTGTTCCTGAGCACGAACACTGTGTTCCTGAGCACGAACACTGTGTTTCTGAGCACGAACACTGTGTTCCTGAGCACGAACACTGTGTTTCTGAGCACGAACACTGTTCCTGAGCACGAACACTGTGTTCCTGAGCACGAACACTGTGTTCCTGAGCACGAACACTGTGTTCCTGAGCACGAACACTGTGTTCCTGAGCACGAACACTGTGTTTCTGAGCACGAACACTGTGTTCCTGAGCACGAACACTGTGTTCCTGAGCACGAACACTGTGTTCCTGAGCACGAACACTGTGTTCCTGAGCACGAACACTGTGTTCCTGAGCACGAACACTGTTTCTGAGCACGAACACTGTGTTCCTGAGCACGAACACTGTGTTTCTGAGCACGAACACTGTGTTCCTGAGCACGAACACTGTGTTCCTGAGGACGAACACTGTGTTCCTGAGCACGAACACTGTTCCTGAGCACGAACACTGTGTTCCTGAGCACGAACACTGTTCCTGAGCACGAACACTGTGTTCCTGAGCACGAACACTGTGTTCCTGAGCACGAACACTGTGTTCCTGAGCACGAACACTGTGTTCCTGAGCACGAACACTGTGTTCCTGAGCACGAACACTGTGTTCCTGAGCACGAACACTGTGTTCCTGAGCACGAACACTGTGTTCCTGAGCACGAACACTGTGTTCTTGTTCTCCCAACATTAATACTCTGTTATCATGTTTACAGTTATTCAGGAAATAACAATAACTTCACATTAAGTTATTGTCTGTAACTGATAATATAACTGATATTATAACAATGTTAATGTTGAAATATTGTTAGTTATTCTTTAATATTTATGTTATTAACATATTAACACGTGTTATATTGATATTATTTCAGAGCCCAGGATGCTACCCACAACAGTTACCTAACACCCAGGTACCTGTTTACTGCTAGGTGAACAGGGACAGCAGGAGTAAGGTAACTAACACCCAGGTACCTGTTTACTGCTAGGTGAACAGGGACAGCAGGAGTAAGGTAACTAACACCCAGGTACCTGTTTACTGCTAGGTGAACAGGGACAGCAGGAGTAAGGTAACTAACACCCAGGTACCTGTTTACTGCTAGGTGAACAGGGACAGCAGGAGTAAGGTAACTAACACCCAGGTTCCTGTTTACTGCTAGGTGAACAGGGACAGCAGGAGTAACTAACACCCAGGTTCCTGTTTACTGCTAGGTGAACAGGGACAGCAGGAGTAAGGTAACTAACACCCAGGTACCTGTTTACTGCTAGGTGAACAGGGACAACAGGAGTAAGGTAACTAACACCCAGGTACCTGTTTACTGCTAGGTGAACAGGGACAACAGGAGTAAGGTAACTAACACCCAGGTACCTGTTTACTGCTAGGTTTGAGCCTAATAACTTTCCAGTTATCAATATTATTGTTGATGAGACGCCAGACAGAACAATAACAAAGTAACAGATTTTGATGTAGAGAATTAAGGTTGATTCATATCTCTTGCTACTCCTCTTCTTCCTCTTCGTTCTCCTCTTCCTCCTCTTCTTCCTCTTCCTTCTCTTCTTCCTCTTCCTCGTATCACAGCACGAGGAAGCTCTGGAGAGGAAGTTGAACACATCCTGTCTCACCTTACACGTGTGTGTGTACTCACCTGTATGTGGTTGCAAGGGTCGATTCACAGCTCCTGGCCCCGCCTCTTAACTGGTCGCTACTGGGTAACTCTCCCTGCTCCATGAGCTTTATCGTACCTCTTCTTAAAGCTATGTATGGACACTGACTCCATTCACTCTCCGGAGTGTTCTACTTCCTAACAACTCTAAGGCTGAAGAAATACTTCCTAACATCTGTGTGTGTGTGTAGATCTCACACAGCAGCATCCTCACGGGTTTAGCTCTTCCCCATAATAATAATGAATGCTAACTATACTACACAAACAACAAGTATCTGGTAACAATAACTGCTAACTATACTACACAAACAAGTATCTGGTAACAATAACTGCTAACTATACAACACAAGTATCTGGCTATAAACACAAGTATCTGGCTATAGTGACCGGGAGTCACCAAGTTACATTACTCTCCCACCGAAATCCATAATTTTGACCCCATCTGGCAACACTTCAGTATCCAGCCGTTGGTCGTCCAGAAAAATTAAATAATCCAATATACCTTAAACTACATCCTAATCCCATTCATTATTATTAAAGATTCGCCGGTATTCTCCCGGCCCGGCCTTAGCTCCCTCTTTAGGGAGTGTCTGAGACCTAAGTTTCCCATGGGAGGAGGCACAAGTACCTCCTCATCTTTGGGACCAACTGTCCCCAGGCCTAGCCACAAGTTAGGCCTCTCTGGTCTGT
Organism: Cherax quadricarinatus; assembly: GCF_038502225.1. NCBI lineage: Eukaryota > Metazoa > Arthropoda > Malacostraca > Decapoda > Parastacidae > Cherax > Cherax quadricarinatus. Next base: position 1,079,836 of record NC_091384.1, on the reverse strand, counting down.
CATCCCTGCCCCAAGGGGGCAAATGGGAGTGATAGTCTTATGAGCTCAAGGCTCGGGCTCAGGCACCTACCCTACCCTAGAAGGGTTAGGACAGTCTTATGAGCTCAAGGCTCAGGCACCTACCCTACCCTAGAAGGGTTAGGACAGTCTTATGAGCTCAAGGCTCAGGCACCTACCCTACCCTAGAAGGGTTAGGACAGTCTTATGAGCTCAAGGCTCAGGCAACTACCCTAGAAGAGTTACGGCAGTCTTATGAGCTCAAGGCTCAGGCACCTACCCTACCCTAGAAGAGTTAGGGCAGTCTTATGAGCTCAAGGCTCAGGCACCTACCCTACCCTAGAAGAGTTAGGGCAGTCTTATGAGCTCAAGGCTCAGGCACCTACCCTACCCTAGAAGGGTTATGACAGTCTTATGAGCTCAAGGCTCAGGCACCTACCCTACCCTAGAAGGGTTAGCAGTCTTATGAGCTCAAGCCTGGATCAGACACCTACCCTACAAGGGCTAGGACAGTCTTATGAGCTAAAGGCTGGTCTCAGGCACCTACCCTACCCTAGAAGGGTCAGGTTGATTACCTCATTCTCCTCCTGTTCTTCAAGTTTCTCCTATGTATGGACTGATGAAGCCACTGTGTGGCGAAACGTTTCCTCAATAAAGATACCCAAGAGTTGCACATGTGTCTAATTTATCAACATGTCGGTTCTCCGAACCATTCATCTACAAACATAGAAACATATAGGTGAACAGTATTTAGAAAAGGGTTAAGAGGTTTTTGTGGCATTAATGCATCTGGAAAAGGCACATGACAGGGTGGATAGGAGAGCAATGTGGCAGATGTTGCTAATGTATGATATAGGAGGTAGATTACTGAAAGCTGTGAAGAGATTTTACGAGGATAGTGATGCTCAGGTTAGAGTATGTAGGAGGGAGATTATTTCCCAGTAAAGCTAGGCCTTAGACAAGGATGTGTGATGTCACAATGGTGAATGCTCGGGTGTTGGCAAGAGGTGTGGGGTTAAAAGGTAAAGAATCGAACACAAAGTGGGAGTTGTCACAGTTGCTCTTTGCTGATGACACTGTGCTTTTGGGAAATTCTGAAGAGAAGTGTAGACAGCCTGTACTGTCTGCACAGACAGCCCATGCTGTCTGCCAGCTTAGTTCATATTTTGCGCCACTCAAATGTTGCCCTCTGTAGCCAGGCCTCTCGGTGGCCACTTCAGCCTGCCTGGCCTTGCCACGCTCTCACTCACACAGCGGCCTAGCAGGAAGACACAAGTACTCCCAGCTCTCTCTCGTGGGATGGCCCTGCCCGGGCCATGGGCACAAACACACAAGCCTGTGTACCCACCACAACTTAATAAAGTAAGAAGCCTCCGAAGACGTATCATTTACTCCCCGCTACCAGAATACCAAATAATCTCGTTATAGAAGTTTCAGAGGTTGGTGGATGAGTTTGGTAGGGTATGTAAAATAAAATAAAAAGTGAATATAGGAAAGAGTAAGATGATGAGAATAACAAAAAAAATTAGGCGACAAAAGATTGGATATCAGATTGGAAAGAGAGAGTATGGAGGAGGTGAATGTATTCAGATATTTAGGAGTGGATGTGTCAGCAGATGGGTCTATGAAAGATGAGGTGAATCACAGAACTGATGAGGAAGAAAAGGGCGAGTGGTGCACTTAGGAATCTGTGGAGACAAAGAGCTTTGTCCATGGAAGCAAAGAAGGGAATGTATGAGAGTATAGTTATACCGACACCCTTATATAGATGTGAAACAAAGGTGGTGAATGTTGCAATAAGGAGAAGACTGGAGGCAGTGGAGATGTCATATCTGAGAGCAATGTGTGTGGTGTGAATATAATGCAGAGAATTTGTAGTTTGGAAATTAGGAGGAGGTGTGGGATTACCAAAACTATTATCCAGAGGGCTGAGGAAGGGCTGTTGGGGTGGTTCGGACATGTAGAAAGGGTGGAATAAAATAGAATGACTTCAAGATTCTATTAATCTGTAGTGGAGTGAAGGCGGGGTAGGTGTCGGCTTAGGAAAGGTTGAAGGGATGGGGTAAAAGAGGTTTTGTGTTTGAGGGGCTTGGACTTCCAGCAAGCATGCATGAGCGTGTTAGAAGCGAATGGAGACATGTGGTTTTTAGGACTTGACGTGCTGTTTGAGTGTGAGCAAGGTAACAATTATGGATTCAGGGAAACCGGGAGGCCAGACTCGAGTCCTGGAGATGGGAAGTACAGTGTCTGCACTCTGAAGGAGGGGTGTTAATGTTGCAGTTTTATAACTGTAGTGTAAGCTCGCTTCTGGCAAGACAGTGATGGAGTGAATGATGCTGAACGTTTTTCTTTTTCAGGCCACCCTGCCTTGGGGGAGACACCCAATGTGTTAATAATAATAATAATAATTGCCTACAATTGAGGTCAGGCTTACTGACAGGTAATTTGATGGTAATAATTTGTCCCCTGCTTTAAAAGTAAGAATTACATTGGTCATCTTCCACATATCAGACACTAAACCTGTTCGAAGATATATATTAAAAATATTAGTCAATGGTTCAGAGTTCGAGTTTGCACTCCTGAAGAACCCTTGAAAAAAAAAACCTCATGGGGCACAGAGATTTATTTTGCTTCAGTCGGTCTGACAACCATATCACTGTTAGTGTCGTCCTGTGTGAAAACCGAGAAAAAATAATTATTAAAAATCGAGCACATTTCACTCTCTCTGGAAAAACTTTTGGATTAGTTTTCGAATCTCCATTTATTTTAATTTCACAGTCCCGTTTAGCTTTTCTTTTCTTTTTTATTATCACACTGGCCGATTCCCACCAAGGCAGGGTGGCCCGAAAAAGAAAAACTTTCACCATCATTCACTCCATCACTGTCTTGCCAGAAGGGTGCTTTACACTACAGTTTTTAAACTGCAACATTAACACCCCTCCTTCAGAGTGCAGGCACTGTACTTCCCATCTCCAGGACTCAAGTCCGGCCTGCCGGTTTCCCTGAACCCCTTCATAAATGTTACTTTGCTCACACTCCAACAGCACGTCAAGTATTAAAAATCATTCGTCTCCATTCACTCCTATCAAACACGCTCACGCATGCCTGCTGGAAGTCCAAGCCCCTCGCACACAAAACCTCCTTTACCCCCTCCCTCCAACCTTTCCTAGGTCGACCCCTACCCCGCCTTCCTTCCACTACAGACTGATACACTCTTGAAGTTATTCTGTTTCGCTCCATTCTCTCTACATGTCCGAACCACCTCAACAACCCTTCCTCAGCCCTCTGGACAACAGTTTTGGTAATCCCACACCTCCTCCTAACTTCCAAACTGCAAATTCTCTGCATTATATTCACACCACACATTGCCCTCAGACATGTCATCTCCACTGCCTCCAGCCTTCTCCTCGCTGCAACATTCATCACCCATGCTTCACACCCATATAAGAGCGTTGGTAAAACTATACTCTCATACATTCCCCTCTTTGCCTCCAAGGACAAAGTTCTTTGTCTCCACAGACTCCTAAGTGCACCACTCACCCTTTTCCCCTCATCAATTCTATGATTCACCTCACCTTTCATAGACCAATCTGCTGACACGTCCACTCCCAAATATCTGAATACATTCACCTCCTCCATAGTCTCTCCCTCCAATCTGATATCCAATCTTTCATCACCTAATCTTTTTGTTATCCTCATAACCTTACTCTTTCCTGTATTCACTTTCAATTTTCTTCTTTTGCACACCCTACCAAATTCATCCACCAATCTCTGCAACTTCTCTTCAGAATCTCCCAAGAGCACAATGTCATCAGCAAAGAGCAACTGTGACAACTCCCACTTTATGTGTGATTCTTTATCTTTTAACTCCACGCCTCTTGCCAAGACCCTCGCATTTACTTCTCTTACAACCCCATCTATAAATATATTAAACAACCACGGTGACATCACACATCCTTGTCTAAGGCCTACTTTTACTGGGAAATAATTTCCCTCTTTCCTACATACTATAACCTGAGCCTCACTATCCTCGTAAAAACTCTTCACTGCTTTCAGTAACCTACCTCCTACACCATACACCTGCAACATCTGCCACATTGCCCCCCTATCCACCCTGTCATACGCCTTTTCCAAATCCATAAATGCCACAAAGACCTCTTTAGCCTTATCTAAATACTGTTCACTTATATGTTTCACTGTAAACACCTGGTCCACACACCCCCTACCTTTCCTAAAGCCTCCTTGTTCATCTGCTATCCTATTCTCCGTCTTACTCTTAATTCTTTCAATAATAACTCTACCATACACTTTGCCAGGTATACTCAACAGACTTATCCCCCTATAATTTTTGCACTCTCTTTTATCCCCTTTGCCTTTATACAAAGGAACTATGCATGCTCTCTGCCAATCCCTAGGTACCTTACCCTCTCCCATACATTTATTAAATAATTGCACCAACCACTCCAAAACTATATCCCCACCTGCTTTTAACATTTCTTTATCCCATCAATCCCGGCTGCCTTACCCCCTTTCATTCTACTCACTGCCTCACAAACTTCCCCCACACTCACAACTGGCTCTTCCTTACTCCTACAAGATATTGTTCCTCCTTGCCCTATACACGAAATCACAGCTTCCCTATCTTCATCAACATTTAACAATTCCTCAAAATATTCCCTCCATCTTCCCAATACCTCTAACTCTCCATTTAATAACTCTCCTCTCCTATTTTTAATTGACAAATCCATTTGTTCTCTAGACTTTCTTAACTTATTAATCTCACTCCAAAACTTATTCTTATTTTCAACAAAATTTGTTGATAACATCTCACCCACTCTCTCATTTGCTCTCTTTTTGCATTGCTTCACCACTCTCTTAACCTCTCTCTTTTTCTCCATATACTCTTCCCTCCTTGCATCACTTCTACTTTGTAAAAACTTCTCATATGCTAACTTTTTCTCCCTTACTACTCTCTTTACATCATCATTCCACCAATCGCTCTTCTTCCCTCCCGCACCCACTTTCCTGTAACCACAAACTTCTTCTGAACACTCTAACACTACATTTTTAAACCTACCCCATGCCTCTTCGACCCCATTGCCTATGCTCTCATTAGCCCATCTATCCTCCAATAGCTGTTTATATCTTACCCTAACTGCCTCGTCTTTTAGTTTATAAACCTTCACCTCTCTCTTCCCTGATGCTTCTATTCTCCTTGTATCCCATCTACCTTTTACTCTCAAGTGTAGCTACAACTAGAAAGTGATCTGATATATCCGTGGTCCCTCTATAAACATGTACATCCTGAAGTCTACTCAACAGTCTTTTATCTACCAATACATAATCCAACAAACTACTGTCATTTAGCCCTACATAATATCTTGTATGCCCTACCCTAGAAGGGTTAGGACAGTTTTATGAGCTCAAGCCTGGCTCAGACACCTACCCTACAAGGGTTAGGGCAGTCACAACTAGAAAGTGATCTGATATATCCGTGGTCCCTCTATAAACATGTACATCCTGAAGTCTACTCAACAGTCTTTTATCTACCAATACATAATCCAACAAACTACTGTCATTTAGCCCTACATAATATCTTGTATGCCCTACCCTAGAAGGGTTAGGACAGTTTTATGAGCTCAAGCCTGGCTCAGACACCTACCCTACAAGGTAGGGCAGTCTTATGAGCTCAAGCCTGGCTCAGACACCTACCCTACAAGGTAGGGCAGTCTTATGAGCTCAAGCCTGGCTCAGACACCTACCCTACCCTAGAAGGGTTAGGAGTCTTATGAGCTCAAGCCTAGCTCAGACACCTATCCTACAAGGGCTAGGACAGTCTTATGAGCTAAAGGCTTGGGCTCAGGCACCTACCCTACCCTACCCTACCCTAGAAGGGTTAGAATAGTCTTATGAGCTCAAGCCTAGCTCAGACACCTACCCTACAAGGGCTAGGACAGTCTTACGAGCTAAAGGCTCGGGCTCAGGCACCTACCCTACCCTAGAAGGGTCAGGTATGGTGTCGATCATCCTAATCCCATTCTTACATTCTTATTTATTTAGTTCAAAATTTCTAGAAAAAATAATGAAATATATTTATACAAAATCTTTGTTATTTTACATTAATTTTAAATATTCTTTTGTTAAATCTTTTACCTTATTAATTTGCTTTTTTTTTCTTTAAGCAATTTTTGCAAAATACTTCATAAAAAAAGTTCCATATATGTGTAAAATTAGATTAATAACAAATAACTGTTCTAACTTTTCATTTGTAATTTACGAAATAATTATGTGATGAGTTACATTCAATCATTCACATACAGCACCATTTTACGGTCACAACACTGGATTTTACGGTCACAACACTGATTTTACGGTCACAACACTGATTTTACGGTCACAACACTGATTTTACGGTCACAACACTGATTTTACGGTCACAACACTGATTTTACGGTCACAACACTGGATTTTACGGTCACAACACTGGATTTTACGGTCACAACACTGGATTTTATGGTCACAACACTGGATTTTACGGTCACAACACTGGATTTTACGGTCACAACACTGGATTTTACGGTCACAACACTGGATTTTACGGTCACAACACTGATTTTACGGTCACAACACTGGATTTTACGGTCACAACACTGGATTAGTATATGGTCACAACACTGGATTAGTATATGGTCACAACACTGGATTATATGGTCACAACACTGGATTATATGGTCACAACACTGGATTATATGGTCACAACACTGGATGATATGATCATAACACTGGATTATATGGTCACAACACTGGATTATATAGTCACAACACTGGATTATATGGTCACACTGGATTATATGGTCACAACACTGGATTATATGGTCACAACACTGGATTATATGGTCACAAGACTTGATTTTCCACTCACAACACTGGTTTTCCACTACAACACTGGTTTTCCACTACAACACTGGTGTTCCATTCACAACACTGACTTATCAGGTCGCGACACTTGATTATCATGCCCCAGCACTTACTTATCCGGCCATAACACTGAATTATCCGGCCACAACACTGAATTATCCAGCTTAAGCGCTGAATTATCCAGCCATAATGCTTTCTTATCCGCCCCTAACATTAGATTATCCGGCTTCCGGATTTGGTTATATCAAACACCACTCGATTATACGGCTATGACAAGTGATTATCCGGACATTACATTACAATATCATCTTATCTGGCCACAATTATTGATTATTGGCCACGGTATATTCATGTATCACTAGAACTCAGTACGGGTAAACAGCGGATGTTAACCTACTCAACACTGGTCCTGATGTGGCAAACACCAGCCAGTGTTAGGAGTCAATTTTTAGATTTCCTGATGAACCAGACACCACCACCGATTACCAGCCACAATAGACAAGTGGAACACTTTATCAACACCAATTCTATCTGAATTTTTTTCATTTCTATTTTTAATTCCCATGGTGAGTCATGGGTCTTACCCACGTATGTGTGAGAATATGTATGACTTAATACATATTTTTACCATTTTTTTCTTTACTCGGCAAGTTAATTCTCAATACATGGTCACAAAAATATCTCCTCTTATTCGGCAGTAAAAAAGTATCGAGTGTCTTTCAGTGTGCGAATTTTAAAAATCGTGAAAGCTTCGAACATGTACTTTTCACGTGAGAATTACATACAAATTTCACTCTGAAAGCAAAAACAGCTGACATTTCCAATTCACAGAAATGTGCGAAAAACTTTATTTTAAATGCGAGAGGATAAACTTTTCTTGGACACTTACAGTCCTGAACACACACACAAGACAAATCACCACGAAGTAACGCAAATCAAAGGTTGTAATCAGTGGACAAAAGAGAGCAGACGCGGACACAAACTTTGAGAGAGAGAGAGAGACTGAGAGAGAGGGGAAGGTATCTGTGCGATCTGGCCGCAGCAGAGTGAGGGGAGGTGCTCCCCTCCTCAAATTGCGTGAAATAAGGGGAGCCGCTAGGGGACACGAGCTACCAGGGGAGAAAGGGGGGGAAGCTTGGGGGGTGTATTGTAGGGGGTAAGGTTCTCGGGGGTTGCGGGGATGATGTGAGGGGTGCAAGAGAGGGAGGAGCAAAGGGAACCGAGCTAGGGGGTGTTTACAGCGATCAATGCCTTCCTCGCTGACTCATTTTGGGTGGGGCCATTTCTCTCACCCATTTTTTGCACAAATCCAACTCAGACAACAGCTTAAAAAAATCAGTTAAAAGAAATACATAAACCCCATATATAACATGCAATCCAGTACATATTCAATACATACCTCGCAATTTTCCGGTTTTGGCGCCAAATACACAAGTTTTCGCGCCAAAATTTGTAAACACGTGTTCTTTTCCCGCCATTTAAACGGCGCATGCGCAGAGGCAAGATGCCATTTCTTTTTTTTTTGGCGGGAATGGGGAAACTCATCTAATCTTAATTCATCAGCAGAACTCTGCTGAAGGAAGAGGTTGAGGGATCAACACACTGTTTTCTGACCATTATTCTGCAGACTGCAGAATAATGAAGGATAAAAAGGTACAACACCTGACTGCAACAATACACAATTAACCCGCACATTGGAAAATACAATTTATGACAACGTTTCGGTCCGACTTAGATCATTAGCAAGTTGGACCGAAACGTTGTAATAAGGTTCATTTTGCTATGTGCAGGTTGCTTGTACAGAATATTTCATCGGATAAATGTTTGGCATTCTGTAGAGCTTTATCAAGTCTTGGCTTTATAAAGCTCTACGAAGAGTTAAGCGTAGCCCCTACGGAAGTTTGTTCTGTAAATTGTCTTGACACACCATAGGAAAGCCAGTGTGGCTTTATTTACCACTGAGATCCCAGTGAAGTCAGAAAAGCCAGTGTGGCTTATTTCCTTTGAGGTCCCTAAGAAGTCAATAACCCATAAAAGCCAAAGAGAGTGGCTTATTTCCATTGAGGTTCTAAGACCCTCTTCTCTAGGGTGTTATCCACAACAGTCGACTAACACCTAGGTACCTACTTACTGCTAGGTGACTTGAAAAATGTCACCTTAACATATTATTGTTGTTGTTAGTGGTGGTAGTAGTGGTAATAGTAGTAGTAGTAGTAGTAGTAGTAGTAGTAGTAGTAGTAGTAGTCCCTACGTATTTATAGCAGTACTCTGCTATTCCCTACTCATCCCTCACTCCTCACCTCTCACCTACCTACCTACTCCCTCCGCCTCCCCGATTCTGTAACCTTTATTGGTTGCTGGGGTGAAGGAGGGGTAGGTAGACGAAGGTAATGGAGGGAAGAGGGAGAACAAGGGGAGTATACTTGGAGGTACAATTTACAAGAAAGGAGAGGGAGAACTTAGAAGAAAGGCAAGGGACAGATAGGAGAGATAGAGAGATAAAAGGGTAAGAGATAACATTGTTACATCAATATTAATAATGCAACAAATACTATAAAAAAAATCGAACATTTCTATCAATAAATGCAATAAAACAGAAAAAAATACGAAATTTATATAATTAATAAAAAGATTTAGATGAAAGTAAAGATGGGAGAAGGCAAGTAATGTCTTATTTAAGTTGTGGTTCCTAGATGTTGTCCTCCAGGATGACACTCACAACAGTCACCTAACACCCTGCTGACCCTGTTCACTGCTGGATGAACAGGGTCAACAGGTGCTAGGAGACTGACTAAACGTCTTCATCTACCCAGCGATCGAGCCCGGGTACCTCGGTTGTGAGCCGAAGGCTCATTGAACTACGAGCATACACCAAAAAATCGCACAATAACAGTGACAAAAGCAGGAGAACAAAGGCAAAGAGGAACACATCAACAGTTGTCTCTCACGCTGTTCTCACAACCAATTCTTTGTTCCCACGATCATCTGTTCTCTCTGCTTGTTCTGTTCACTACCGTGTTCTACGAGGCTTATGATGATGTTCAATACTGTTGGTCAGTTTGTTAGGTTTCAAGTCTATCTACCACACGAGGGTCATTAAGACTACATATCACCTGTACACCATCACTCAAAAATACTTTTAATACCTAATTAAAGAATTACGGAATTATTGATGTTAGGAGAGAGAGAGAGAGAGAGAGAGAGAGAGAGAGAGGGGGGGGGGAAGGTGAGGTAGTCCTGCAGGAGGTATTATCCTGTCGGGCGTGATGTGACAGGATATCCAGGGATTTGCCACACCTCCCCAGGGAGTGAACACTGCGTGGATAAAGGTCGACAGAATACTTCATGAAACTGAACGATATTGCTGCACACGTGAGCGAGTGAAGCTATGTGGGATAATGTGCACACACACACACAGTAGAGAGTGATGTAGTGGAGGCAGGAGCCATACATAGCTGTAAGAGGAGGTACGACAAAGTTCTTCGAGCAGGGAGAGAGTGGACCTAGTAGCGACCAGTGAAGAGACGGGGCCAGGAGATGTGAATCGACCCCTGCAACCACAAGTAGGTGAGTACAAATAGGTGAGTACACACACACACTCAGATGAGTCAAAGGGATGTTAGGAAGTATTTTAGTCATAGAGTTGTCTGGAAGTGGAATAGTCTGGCAAGTGATGTAGTGGAGGCAGGATCCATACTTACTTTCAAGACGAGGTATGATAAAGCTCATGGAGCAGGGAGAGGACCCAGTAGCGACCAGTGAAGAGACGGGGCCAGGAGCTATGAATCGACCCCTGCAGCCACAAATAGGTGGTCCACTTAAGTGGGCTCTGTTAGTCAAGATCTTCCATTATTATCACAGTCCACTTTAATCCTGTGAACAGCCGGGTAGTTCCAATTCCTCAGATCAAGATCTCTTCACACGGGCATCAAAGAACACACTTTGAAGCTCCCAAATACCACAAACATCAAAGATATCGAAGGGAAAGTCTTCTTTGATGTTACTTTGATGTTATTTTGATGTTACTTAACATTGTAGCAAATATTGGAAAGTTGTAAATGTTTATTGAAAGATCATTTGTTTTTCCCGTGAGAGAGAGAGAGAGAGAGAGAGAGAGAGAGAGAGAGAGAGAGAGAGAGAGAGAGAGAGAGAGAGAGAGAGAGAGAGAGAGAGAGAGAGAGACAGAGAGAGAGAGAGAGAGACAGAGAGAGAGAGAGAGAGACAGACAGACAGAGAGAGAGAGAGAGAGAGAGAGAGTGAGACAGAGAGTAGAGAGAGAGAGAGAGTTAGAGAGAGAGAGAGAGAGAGAGAGAGAGAGAGAGAGAGAGAGAGAGAGAGAGAGAGACAGAGAGAGAGAGAGAGAGAGAGAGAGAGAGAGAGAGAGAGACACACAGACAGACAGACAGGAGAGAGAGAGAGTGAGACAGAGGAGAGTGAGACAGAGAGTGGAGAGAGAGAGAGAGAGAGAGATGAGAGACAGACAGAGAGAGAGAGAGAGAGAGACAGACAGACAGACAGACAGAGAGAGACAGACGGAGAGAGACACAGAGGGAGAGAGACACACAGAGTGAGAGAGAGATAGAGAGAGAGAGAGAGAGAGAGAGAGAGAGAGAGAGAGAGAGAGACGCACAGATGAGGGGATATATTCACTAAACACTCAACACCGAGGGGAATCAGGGAGTTACCTTATCTTTTAATTGAGGTCTTTGATAGTGAGGGGAGAGACAGTAGTCAGTGAGGGGAGAGACAGTAGTGAGGGGAGAGACAGTAGTCAGTGAGGGGAGAGACAGTAGTCAGTGAGGGGAGAGACAGTAGTTAGTGAGGGGAGAGACAGTAGTTAGTGAGGGGAGAGACAGTAGTTAGTGAGGGGAGAGACAGTAGTGAGTGAGGGGAGAGACAGTAGTTAGTGAGGGGAGAGACAGTAGTTAGTGAGGGGAGAGACAGTAGTGAGGGGAGAGACAGTAGTCAGTGAGGGGAGAGACAGTTGTGAGTGAGGGGAGAGACAGTAGTGAGTGAGGGGAGAGACAGTAGTTAGTGAGGGGAGAGACAGTAGTCAGTGAGGGGAGAGACAGTAGTGAGGGGAGAGACAGTAGTCAGTGAGGGGAGAGACAGTAGTCAGTGAGGGGGAGAGACAGTAGTCAGTGAGGGGAGAGACAGTAGTTAGTGAGGGGAGAGACAGTAGTCAGTGAGGGGAGAGACAGTAGTCAGTGAGGGGAGAGACAGTAGTCAGTGAGGGGAGAGACAGTAGTCAGTGAGGGGAGAGACAGTAGTCAGTCAGGGGAGAGACAGTAGTCAGTGAGGGGAGAGACAGTAGTCAGTGAGGGGAGAGACAGTAGTCAGTGAGGGGAGAGACAGTAGTCAGTGAGGGGAGAGACAGTAGTTAGTGAGGGGAGAGACAGTAGTTAGTGAGGGGAGAGACAGTAGTCAGTGAGGGGAGAGACAGTAGTCAGTGAGGGGAGAGACAGTAGTCAGTGAGGGGAGAGACCGTAGTCAGTGAGGGGAGAGACAGTAGTGAGGGGAGGGGAGACAGTAGTCAGTGAGGAGAGACAGTAGTCAGGGGAGAGACAGTAGTCAGGGGAGAGACAGTAGTCAGTGCAGGGGAGAGACAGTAGTTAGTGAGTGGAGAGACAGTAGTCAGTCAGAGGAGAGACAGTAGTGAGGGGAGAGACAGTAGTAAGTGAGGGGAGAGACAGTAGTCAGGGGAGAGACAGTAGTCAGGGGGAGAGACAGTAGTCAGTGAGGGGGAGAGACAGTAGTTAGTGAGGGGAGAGACAGTAGTCAGGGGGAGAGACAGTAGTCAGGGGGAGAGACAGTAGTCAGTGCAGGGGAGAGACAGTAGTTAGTGAGGGGAGAGACAGTAGTCAGGGGAGGGGAGACAGTAGTCAGGGGGAGAGACAGTAGTCAGGGGGAGAGACAGTAGTCAGGGGGAGAGACAGTAGTCAGTGAGGGGGAGAGACAGTAGTCAGTGCAGGGGAGAGACAGTAGTCAGTGAGGGGAGAGACAGTAGTCAGTGAGGGGAAAGACAGTAGTTAGTGAGGGGAAAGACAGTAGTTAGTGAGGGGAAAGACAGTAGTTAGTGAGGGGAGAGACAGTAGTTAGTGAGGGGAAAGACAGTAGTTAGTGAGGGGAAAGACAGTAGTTAGTGAGGGGAGAGACAGTAGTCAGTGAGGGGAGAGACAGTAGTCAGTGAGGGGGAGAGACAGTAGTCAGTGAGGGGAGAGACAGTAGTCAGTGAGGGGAGAGACAGTAGTTAGTGAGGGGAAAGACAGTAGTTAGTGAGGGGAAAGACAGTAGTTAGTGAGGGGAAAGACAGTAGTTAGTGAGGGGAAAGACAGTAGTTAGTGAGGGGAAAGACAGTAGTTAGTGAGGGGAGAGACAGTAGTTAGTGAGGGGAAAGACAGTAGTTAGTGAGGGGAAAGACAGTAGTTAGTGAGGGGAGAGACAGTAGTCAGTGAGGGGAGAGACAGTAGTCAGTGAGGGGAGAGACAGTAGTCAGTGAGGGGAGAGACAGTAGTCAGTGAGGGGAGAGACAGTAGTTAGTGAGGGGAAAGACAGTAGTTAGTGAGGGGAAAGACAGTAGTTAGTGAGGGGAAAGACAGTAGTTAGTGAGGGGAGAGACAGTAGTGAGGGGGAGAGACAGTAGTCAGTGAGGGGAGAGACAGTAGTCAGTGAGGGGGAGAGACAGTAGTTAGTGAGGGGAGAGACAGTAGTCAGTGAGGGGAGAGACAGTAGTCAGTGAGGGGGAGAGACAGTAGTGAGGGGGAGGGGAGGGCAGTAGTCAGTGAGGGGAGAGACAGTAGTCAGTGAGGGGGAGAGACAGTAGTTAGTGAGGGGAGAGACAGTAGTCAGTGAGGGGAGAGACAGTAGTCAGTGAGGGGGAGAGACAGTAGTCAGTGAGGGGAGAGACAGTAGTCAGTGAGGGGAGAGACAGTAGTCAGTGAGGGGAGAGACAGTAGTTAGTGAGGGGAAAGACAGTAGTCAGTGAGGGGAAAGACAGTAGTTAGTGAGGGAGAGACAGTAGTCAGTGAGGGAGGGGAGACAGTAGTCAGTATTGAGGGGGAGAGACAGTAGTCAGTGAGGGGAGAGACAGTAGTCAGTGAGGGGAGAGACAGTAGTTAGTGAGGGGAAAGACAGTAGTTAGTGAGGGGAAAGACAGTAGTTAGTGAGGGGAGAGACAGTAGTTAGTGAGGGGAGAGACAGTAGTCAGTGAGGGGAGAGACAGTAGTTAGTGAGGGGAGAGACAGTAGTCAGTGAGGGGAGAGACAGTAGTCAGTGAGGGGAGAGACAGTAGTCAGTGAGGGGAGAGACAGTAGTCAGTGAGGGGAGAGACAGTAGTCAGTGAGGGGAGAGACAGTAGTCAGTGAGGGGAGAGACAGTAGTTAGTGAGGGGGAGAGACAGTAGTCAGTGAGGGGAGAGACAGTAGTCAGTGAGGGAGAGACAGTAGTCAGTGAGGGGAGAGACAGTAGTCAGTGAGGGGAGAGACACTAGTCAGTGAGGGGAAAGACAGTAGTCAGTGAGGGGAGAGACAGTAGTCAGTGAGGGGAGAGACAGTAGTCAGTGAGGGGAGAGACAGTAGTCAGTGAGGGGAGAGACAGTAGTCAGTGAGGGGAGAGACAGTAGTCAGTGAGGGGAGAGACAGTAGTCAGTGAGGGGGAGAGACAGTAGTGAGAGGGGAGAGACAGTAGTCAGTGAGGGGAAAGACAGTAGTCAGTGAGGGGAGAGACAGTAGTCAGTGAGGGGAGAGACAGTAGTTAGTGAGGGGAGAGACAGTAGTTAGTGAGGGGAGAGATAGTAGTAGTGTCAGCCCGTGCTGAAGTTTATGGCACCCCATGAATATGATCTGATTACCTCCCATTAGCCAGGCACTGCATGGCTCATACACATTAGCCAGGCACTGCATGGCTCATACACATTAGCCAGGCACTGCATGGCTCATACACATTAGCCAGGCACTGCATGGCTCATACACATTAGCCAGGCACTGCATGGCTCATACACATTAGCCAGGCACTGCATGGCTCATACACATTAGCCAGGCACTGCATGGCTCATACACATTAGCCAGGCACTGCATGGCTCATACACATTAGCCAGGCACTGCATGGCTCATACAGGCTTAGAGTTTACCTATAAATATAATTATCGTAACCTGGTCTCTCACCATTAACACGTATAACTGGTCCATTTAATATTCATGAGAGTAAATTGAACGTATGTATAGTGCTGGCAATCGGACATAAGCTGTCACTGTGTACTCATCTAGTTGTGGTTGCAGGGGTCGAGTCACAGCTCCTGGCCCTGCCTCTTCGCAAGTGTGTGTGTACTCACCTGTTTATACTCGCCTGTTTGTGGTTGCAGGGGTTGATTCATAGCTCCTGGCCCCACCTTTTCGCTGGTTGTAATTAGGTTCATTCTCGCCCTGTTCCAAAAGCTTTATCAAACTCTTCTTAAAGTTATGTATGGATTGTGTGTGTGTGTGTGTGTGTGTGTGTATGTAAATCCACTAATATCCCATATAATTCTAGAAATCCAATAAACAGAAAATCTCTAGTGTTCACTGATCCATTACGTCAGTCAGTCAGTCAGTCAGCCAGTCAGTCAGTCAGTCAGTCAGTCAGTCAGTCAGTCAGTCAGCCAGCCAGTCAGTCAGTCAGTCAGTCAGTCAGTCAGTCAGCCAGCCAGCCAGCCAGCCAGCCAGTCAGTCAGTCAGTCAGTCAGTCAGCCAGTCAGTCAGTCAGTCAGTCAGTCAGTCAATCTACCAGTGAGACAATGGTAGCTCCACTATGGGTGAATCATTGCATCATAAATATCTTTCCTTTCGACAACTCTAAACATTACCACTTCTCGGCTCCCGTCCTTGTTCACCCACCAGTAACACAGTTAAGAGGCGGGGCCAGGAGCTATGACTCGCCCCACCCAAACACACATGGTGCTGTACCATTTTTCTGTCAAGCTCTGGTGCTTAATAATAACCCACATGAAGACAAACTTATGAGATAAATTGAGCTGTATATTTCGACCTCCATTTGGGATCCTCTTCAGCAGATACACAAGTGAACGAAGGGTCAGGTCAGTGAGTGGGAGGACAGGCCAGGGAGGGAGGGAGTGAGATGACAGGTCAGGGAGGGAGTGAGATGACAGGTCAGGGAGGGAGTGAGATGACAGGTCAGGGAGGGAGTGAGATGACAGGTCAGGGAGGGAGTGAGATGACAGGTCAGGGAGTGAGATGACAGGTCAGGGAGTGAGATGACAGGTCAGGGAGGGAGTGAGATGACAGGTCAGGGAGGGAGTGAGATGACAGGTCAGGGAGTGAGATGACAGGTCAGGGAGTGAGATGACAGGTCAGGGAGGGAGTGAGATGACAGGTCAGGGAGGGAGTGAGATGACAGGTCAGGGAGGGAGTGAGATGACAGGTCAGGGAGTGAGATGACAGGTCAGGGAGGGAGTGAGATGACAGGTCAGGGAGTGAGATGACAGGTCAGGGAGTGAGATGACAGGTCAGGGAGGGAGTGAGATGACAGGTCAGGGAGTGAAATGACAGGTCAGGGAGTGAGATGACAGGTCAGGGAGGGAGTGAGATGACAGGTCAGGGAGGGAGTGAGATGACAGGTCAGGGAGGGAGTGAGATGACAGGTCAGGGAGTGAGATGACAGGTCAGGGAGTGAGATGACAGGTCAGGGAGGGAGTGAGATGACAGGTCAGGGAGGGAGTGAGATGACAGGTCAGGGAGTGAGATGACAGGTCAGGGAGGGAGTGAGATGACAGGTCAGGGAGTGAGATGACAGGTCAGGGAGTGAGATGACAGGTCAGGGAGGGAGTGAGATGACAGGTCAGGGAGGGAGTGAGATGACAGGTCAGGGAGGGAGTGAGATGACAGGTCAGGGAGGGAGGGAGTGAGATGACAGGTCAGGGAGGGAGTGAGATGACAGGTCCTGTAGGCATTTAGCTCTAATAATGAAGACATTACATATACGATTCCTTCAATTAGACACGTAAGAATAAGTGAACATACAAACGCGTGCAGTTGGGACAACCAGACTATGACTGTACGCCATACACAAGAAAGCAAGGCCACCTCTTGAAATACGGAAAGGCTAATTGTACGTAAAAATGACGTTCCCAGTCGACTGTGCTCAAAGGCTGTCATGATAGTCACCAACTCCATCCTACAAACATGTGGCTTCCCCAACACTGTCATACTATGACACTAGCCATCAACCTCACATCAGGAACACTTCACGTTACTCCACCGCTGACACATCCTTCACAAATCCGACCCATCACACCTCAGCTGTACTACTACGATTACATTTATAATTTCTGCCCTCTCACACCTTCCCACCTGACTCCCACTACTGTATATACTGGCTCCCTCACCTTCGTGTGTTAGTATAACTAGTTAATGGTCCATGTCGGACCGTAACGTCATCGTCCTTCTTTATCCTATGTGGGAGTTATTTCTGTACTAGGACTGAAGAATCCACTTGTTTATCTGGAGTTTCGGGGGTCAACGCCCCCTCGGCTCGGTCTCAGACCAGGCGGTGGAATGCTCCTCAATAAGTATCTTGATCGGTACATATATTTCTGTATCTACGTCCGTTGGTACCGGCAATACCTTCCATTCAAGAGAGGAACACAGAGCACTGGCAGAGTTGCCACGGGAGGCTACACTCAGTACTCTCGTGTTCAACAGGTAAATCCTCTTAAATATTTACGAGACTTTGAGGCGATTAGTCTCTCTCTGTGTCCCCCCACCTGTCCCTTGGCTAGGATGTTATGCTGGGTAGTAACCTATCCACTCATCCCTTGACTAGTATGTTATGCTGGGTAGTAACCTATCCACCCATCCCTTGACTAGTATGTTATGCTGGGTAGTAACCTGTCCACCCATCCCTTGACTAGTATGTTATGCTGGGTAGTAACCTGTCCACCCATCCCTTGACTAGTATGTTATGCTGGGTAGTAACCTATCCACCCATCCCTTGACTAGTATGTTATGCTGGGTAGTAACCTGTCCACCCATCCCTTGACTAGTATGTTATGCTGGGTAGTAACCTATCCACCCATCCCTTGACTAGTATGTTATGCTGGGTAGTAACCTGTCCACCCATCCCTTGACTAGTATGTTATGCTGGGTAGTAACCTATCCACCCATCCCTTGACTAGTATGTTATGCTGGGTAGTAACCTGTCCACCCATCCCTTGACTAGTATGTTATGCTGGGTAGTAACCTGTCCACCCATCCCTTGACTAGTATGTTATGCTGGGTAGTAACCTGTCCACCCATCCCTTGACTAGTATGTTATGCTGGGTAGTAACCTGTCCACCCATCCCTTGACTAGTATGTTATGCTGGGTAGTAACCTGTCCACCCATCCCTTGACTAGTATGTTATGCTGGGTAGTAACCTGTCCACCCATCCCTTGACTAGTATGTTATGCTGGGTAGTAACCTATCCACCCATCCCTTGACTAGTATGTTATGCTGGGTAGTAACCTGTCCACCCATCCCTTGACTAGTATGTTATGCTGGGTAGTAACCTATCCACCCATCCCTTGACTAGTATGTTATGCTGGGTAGTAACCTGTCCACCCATCCCTTGACTAGTATGTTATGCTGGGTAGTAACCTGTCCACCCATCCCTTGACTAGTATGTTATGCTGGGTAGTAACCTATCCACCCATCCCTTGACTAGTATGTTATGCTGGGTAGTAACCTGTCCACCCATCCCTTGACTAGTATGTTATGCTGGGTAGTAACCTATCCACCCATCCCTTGACTAGTATGTTATGCTGGGTAGTAACCTGTCCACCCATCCCTTGACTAGTATGTTATGCTGGGTAGTAACCTATCCACCCATCCCTTGACTAGTATGTTATGCTGGGTAGTAACCTGTCCACCCATCCCTTGACTAGTATGTTATGCTGGGTAGTAACCTGTCCACCCATCCCTTGACTAGTATGTTATGCTGGGTAGTAACCTGTCCACCCATCCCTTGACTAGTATGTTATGCTGGGTAGTAACCTGTCCACCCATCCCTTGACTAGTATGTTATGCTGGGTAGTAACCTGTCCACCCATCCCTTGACTAGTATGTTATGCTGGGTAGTAACCTATCCACCCATCCCTTGACTAGTATGTTATGCTGGGTAGTAACCTGTCCACCCATCCCTTGACTAGTATGTTATGCTGGGTAGTAACCTATCCACCCATCCCTTGACTAGTATGTTATGCTGGGTAGTAACCTGTCCACCCATCCCTTGACTAGTATGTTATGCTGGGTAGTAACCTGTCCACCCATCCCTTGACTAGTATGTTATGCTGGGTAGTAACCTGTCCACCCATCCCTTGACTAGGATGTTATGCTGGGTAGTAACCTATCCACCCATCCCTTGACTAGTATGTTATGCTGGGTAGTAACCTATCCACCCATCCCTTGACTAGTATGTTATGCTGGGTAGTAACCTGTCCACCCATCCCTTGACTAGTATGTTATGCTGGGTAGTAACCTGTCCACCCATCCCTTGACTAGTATGTTATGCTGGGTAGTAACCTGTCCACCCATCCCTTGACTAGTATGTTATGCTGGGTAGTAACCTGTCCACCCATCCCTTGACTAGTATGTTATGCTGGGTAGTAACCTGTCCACCCATCCCTTGACTAGTATGTTATGCTGGGTAGTAACCTGTCCACCCATCCCTTGACTAGTATGTTATGCTGGGTAGTAACCTATCCACCCATCCCTTGACTAGTATGTTATGCTGGGTAGTAACCTGTCCACCCATCCCTTGACTAGTATGTTATGCTGGGTAGTAACCTGTCCACCCATCCCTTGACTAGTATGTTATGCTGGGTAGTAACCTGTCCACCCATCCCTTGACTAGTATGTTATGCTGGGTAGTAACCTGTCCACCCATCCCTTGACTAGGATGGTATCCTGAGTATCAATTTTCTAATCCTATCGTTACTTTTTACTGCTAAATCAATTTAATACAATATTTCTATAAACGGTAGTGAGGCAATAATAAGTTAGATATAGTTAGGTATAGTTGGGTTAGACAACCATACACCTAACATATACTAACCCCGATAAGTGTATTAATACATAAGGGCTACATTATAAACCATACCACGGGTGGGGTTTGAACCCGCGGTCAGGGAGTCTCAAAACATTATGTTTTCACGAGATCTGGTCATGGACCGTGCCTGGGGGGCGCTGACCCCCGGAACACCGTCCAGGTACAGTCCTTCCAGATAAGTGCACAGGTGTCTCTGTGCACTGAAAACAGAAATGATGTTTGGTAACCAACAATTGATAAGACATGTGCAACATAGGTGTCATTTGTGACACCTAGGTGTCGCCACCAGTTGAAGACTGCTGTGGCGAACACTGTCATCCAGGCTGAGGGACTGATTACCTCTTCTTGCACCGTCTCCATTTTCAACACCTTCAGTTATCGCTGTATTGAACTGATAAAGCCACTGAGTGACACATCTCAGAGTAAAGTTGTTGCACATGGGTCTAATTTCTCTTCCTGTGCAATATTTCAGTAAAGTTTAAATATGTGATCTGTGTCCTGCACTGTAAAACCCTTTGTTGTATTGTCTATCAAGTACGTCCGCTCCCTCACCCCTTTGTATACGAATACAACAGGTTATTAATGTACTACATTCACATGCAGGTCTATTTCTGGGAACAGGGAGAGAGAGAGAGAGAGAGAGAGAGAGAGAGAGAGAGAGCTCCTTAGTAGTAGTTTTCTGTTCACGTCCCCTGGGAGTGAGGGAGAGTGAAAGAGAAGGGAGCAATTGGAGAGGGTTGGTGGGAGGAGTGTGTGTTTATGTAAGGAGGAAGAGAGGAAGGGAGAGAAGGTAAGGAGGAAGAGAGGAAGGGAGAGAAAGTAAGGAGGAAGAGAGGGAGAGAAGGTAAGGAGGAAGAGAGGAAGGGAGAGAAGGTAAGGAGGAAGAGAGGAAGGGAGAGAAAGTAAGGAGGAAGAGAGAGAGAAGGTAAGGAGGAAGAGAGGAAGGGAGAGAAGGTAAGGAGGAAGAGAGGAAGGGAGAGAAGGTAAGGAGGAAGAGAGGAAGGGAGAGAAGGTAAGGAGGAAGAGAGGATGGAGAGATAGGGAGAAGAGCCTGGAGAGAATATTATTCGTTTCAGGGAGAGGGTTTTACACAGATGAATTGATGGATGTAGGTAATTAATTACTGAAACCCTCCCTTCCCCCCTCTCTCCCTCCCTCCCCCCTCCCTCTCTCTCTCCCTCTCTCCCTCCCTCCCCCCTCTCTCTCTCCCTCCCTCCCCTATCCCTCCCTCCCAGTAATTCAATACGGGGGGGAAGCTAATAACATTGACTACGATTGATCAGTCTCCTCTGAGATTAATTCCATAATCTTCAACTTCAGTCTAATTTGAATGGTAGAACCTTCAGATGACAATCAAGAGGACGTGGGTTCAATCCCCGGGAGAAGGGAGACCTATCATCAAGTGTCCGTACACTTCATGTTCACCTAGCAGTAAGCAGGTACCTAGGTGTTAGTCACCTTACACCTGTTGTCCCTGTTCACCTAACAGTAAGTTGGTACCTGGGTGTTAGTCACCTTACACCTGCTGTCCCTGTTCACCTAACAGTAAGTAGGTACCTGGGTGTTAGTCACCTTACACCTGCTGTCCCTGTTCACCTAACAGTAAGTTGGTACCTGGGTGTTAGTCACCTTACACCTGCTGTCCCTGTTCACCTAACAGTAAGTTGGTACCTGGGTGTTAGTCACCTTACACCTGCTGTCCCTGTTCACCTAACAGTAAGTTGGTACCTGGGTGTTTTTCACCTTACACCTGCTGTCCCTGTTCATCTAACAGTAAGTTGGTACCTGGGTGTTAGTCACCTTACACCTGCTGTCCCTGTTCACCTAACAGTAAGTAGGTACCTGGGTGTTAGTCACCTTCCACCTGAACAAAATGGAAAAATTAAATAAATGGAGGAATAAAAACGAAGATTTAAGAATTTTAATTAAAAATAAAAATAGGCCATTGTGGTGCCAGGATGATGTTGGGACAAGAGGTGAGGAGTCCCACTACAGCCTGGTTGATCAGACCCTGACCCACCACGTGGTTTGGTCTCAGAGCCGCGGGGGGCGTTGACCCCCGAAACCTTCTCCAGGTATACGTCCTGTAAACAGGGATCTTGTTCCAATTAACCAGCGTCTACTCCGGTTAACCAGACCACCATAAGGGTTAGATAAGCATATTATCACGGGGAGCGCTAAAACCGTAGGATAATACAGCGCCTGGGGGGGGAATGGAAGGCATTCAGCCTCAATTCAGGGAACCGGAGCACAGATCCAATTCCCTGGATCAAGAGCCCCTCACCAGCGTCAAGGAACCTCCATAAGGGACAGATAAATATAACATTTAAGAAAGACATTACTGGTAACCAGGTAAATCAGCAGCAACGAACAGAAATATTAATTTACCTGGAAAGAGTTCCGGGGGTCAACGCCCCCGCGGCCCGGTCTGTGACCAGGTGGTAGATCATCTTACTTGATCAGCAGAAGAACAGAGATGAAGTGACACTCCAAACTTCATCTCACTCCAGGTGAGGTTGATACTACCAGGAGTGGAAATTATGGCATGTCAGACCCAGGAACTGGAGTTTAACCTCAGCTCACTAGATGGCAGTGCGAGAGGTAACACGCTAATGGTTCCTGGGTGTCTCAACAACCAGAATCCACACTTATGGGTTTTTCCCTCATAACCAACAGTAACTATACCTCAGGACTGGTATACCAACAGTAACTACACCTCAGGACTGGTATACCAACAGTAACTACACCTCAGAACTGGTATACCAACAGTAACTACACCTCAGGACTGGTATACCAACAGTAAGTACACCTCAGGACTGGTATACCAACAGTAACTACACCTCAGGACTGGTATACCAACAGTAACTACACCTCAGGACTGGTATACCAACAGTAAGTACACCTCAGGACTGGTATACAAACAGTAACTACACCTCAGGACTGGTATACCAACAGTAACTACACCTCAGGACTGGTATACCAACAGTAAGTACACCTCAGGACTGGTATACCAACAGTAACTACACCTCAGGACTGGTATACCAACAGTAACTACACCTCAGGACTGGTATACCAACAGTAACTACACCTCAGGACTGGTATACCAACAGTAACTACACCTCAGGACTGGTATACCAACAGTAACTACACCTCAGGACTGGTATACCAACAGTAACTACACCTCAGGACTGGTATACCAACAGTAACTACACCTCAGGACTGGTATACCAACAGTAACTACACCTCAGGACTGGTATACCAACAGTAACTACACCTCAGGACTGGTATACCAACAGTAACTACACCTCAGGACTGGTATACCAACAGTAACTACACCTCAGGACTGGTATACAAACAGTAACTACACCTCAGGACTGGTATACCAACAGTAACTACACCTCAGGACTGGTATACCAACAGTAACTACACCTCAGGACTGGTATACCAACAGTAAGTACACCTCAGGACTGGTATACAAACAGTAACTACACCTCAGGACTGGTATACCAACAGTAACTACACCTCAGGACTGGTATACCAACAGTAACTACACCTCAGGACTGGTATACCAACAGTAACTACACCTCAGGACTGGTATACCAACAGTAACTACACCTCAGGACTGGTATACCAACAGTAACTATACCTCAGGACTGGTATACCAACAGTAACTACACCTCAGGACTGGTATACCAACAGTAACTACACCTCAGGACTGGTATACCAACAGTAACTACACCTCAGGACTGGTATACCAACAGTAACTACACTTCAGGACTGGTATACCAACAGTAACTACACCTCAGGACTGGTATACCAACAGTAACTACACCTCAGGACTGGTATACCAACAGTAACTACACCTCAGGACTGGTATACCAACAGTAACTACACCTCAGGACTGGTATACCAACAGTAACTACACCTCAGGACTGGTATACCAACAGTAACTACACCTCAGAACTGGTATACCAACAGTAACTACACCTCAGGACTGGTATACCAACAGTAACTACACCTCAGGACTGGTATACCAACAGTAACTACACCTCAGGACTGGTATACCAACAGTAACTACACCTCAGGACTGGTATACCAACAGTAAGTACACCTCAGGACTGGTATACAAACAGTAACTACACCTCAGGACTGGTATACCAACAGTAACTACACCTCAGGACTGGTATACCAACAGTAAGTACACCTCAGGACTGGTATACCAACAGTAACTACACCTCAGGACTGGTATACCAACAGTAACTACACCTCAGGACTGGTATACCAACAGTAACTACACCTCAGGACTGGTATACCAACAGTAACTACACCTCAGGACTGGTATACCAACAGTAACTACACCTCAGGACTGGTATACCAACAGTAACTACACCTCAGGACTGGTATACCAACAGTAACTACACCTCAGGACTGGTATACCAACAGTAACTACACCTCAGGACTGGTATACCAACAGTAACTACACCTCAGGACTGGTATACCAACAGTAACTACACCTCAGGACTGGTATACCAACAGTAACTACACCTCAGGACTGGTATACAAACAGTAACTACACCTCAGGACTGGTATACCAACAGTAACTACACCTCAGGACTGGTATACCAACAGTAACTACACCTCAGGACTGGTATACCAACAGTAAGTACACCTCAGGACTGGTATACAAACAGTAACTACACCTCAGGACTGGTATACCAACAGTAACTACACCTCAGGACTGGTATACCAACAGTAACTACACCTCAGGACTGGTATACCAACAGTAACTACACCTCAGGA
Organism: Cherax quadricarinatus; assembly: GCF_038502225.1. Taxonomy (NCBI): domain Eukaryota; kingdom Metazoa; phylum Arthropoda; class Malacostraca; order Decapoda; family Parastacidae; genus Cherax; species Cherax quadricarinatus. The sequence continues at coordinate 1,055,043 of NC_091384.1, read as the reverse complement.
CTGGTATACCAACAGTAACTACACCTCAGGACTGGTATACCAACAGTAACTATACCTCAGGACTGGTATACCAACAGTAACTACACCTCAGGACTGGTATACCAACAGTGACTGGGGGATTTCAACTTAAGGCACCTAAAATGGAGGAATATAGCAAATAATATTGTTGCAGTAATAACACCAGGAGGCAGCTCTGATGAAAACTCACACTCACGCGAGCTTTTAAATCTCTGCACAAAATTCAATTTAAACCAGCAAATAATAGAGCCTACTAGACTGGAGAATACACTAGACCTCATCTTCACTAACAATGATGATCTGATAAGAAATGTCACCATATCAAAAACAATATACTCAGATCACAACATAATTGAGGTTCAGACATGTATGCGTGGAGCCCCAGACCGACAAAATGAGACTAGTCACGAGGGAGCATTCACCAAATTCAACTTCAATAACAAAAACATAAAGTGGGACCAAGTAAACCAAGTCCTAACCGATATAAGCTGGGAAGATATACTAAGCAACACAGACCCAAACTTATGCCTAGAACAGATTAACTCGGTGGCACTCAATGTATGCACAAGGCTTATTCCTCTAAGAAAAAGGAGGAGTAGATGTAAAATAGAAAGAGACAGGCGCTCCCTTTACAGGCGACGGAAAAGAATAACAGAGCGGCTAAAAGAGGTCAATATATCAGAAATGCGCAGGGAGACACTGGTCAGAGAAATAGCAAGCATCGAACTTAAGCTAAAAGAATCCTTTAGGAGTCAGGAATCGCGGGAAGAACTAAAAGCCATAAATGAAATCGAAAGAAACCCAAAGTATTTCTTCTCCTATGCCAAATCAAAATCGAGAACAACGTCCAGTATTGGGCCCCTACTTAAACAAGATGGGTCCTACACAGATGACAACAAGGAAATGAGTGAGCTACTCAAGTCCCAATATGACTCAGTTTTTAGCAAGCCGCTAACCAGACTGAGAGTCGAAGATCAAAATGAATTTTTTATGAGAGAGCCACAAAATTTGATTAACACAAGCCTATCCGATGTTATCCTGACGCCAAATGACTTCGAACAGGCGATAAATGACATGCCCATGCACTCTGCCCCAGGGCCAGACTCATGGAACTCTGTGTTCATCAAGAACTGCAAGAAGCCCCTATCACGAGCCTTTTCCATCCTATGGAGAGGGAGCATGGACACGGGGGTCGTCCCTCAGTTACTAAAAACAACAGACATAGCCCCACTCCACAAAGGGGGCAGTAAAGCAACAGCAAAGAACTACAGACCAATAGCACTAACATCCCATATCATAAAAATCTTTGAAAGGGTCCTAAGAAGCAAGATCACCACCCATCTAGAAACCCATCAGTTACACAACCCAGGGCAACATGGGTTTAGAACAGGTCGCTCCTGTCTGTCTCAACTACTGGATCACTACGACAAGGTCCTAAATGCACTAGAAGACAAAAAGAATGCAGATGTAATATATACAGACTTTGCAAAAGCCTTCGACAAGTGTGACCATGGCGTAATAGCGCACAAAATGCGCGCTAAAGGAATAACAGGAAAAGTTGGTCGATGGATCTATAATTTCCTCACTAACAGAACACAGAGAGTAGTCGTCAACAGAGTAAAGTCCGAGGCAGCTACGGTGAAAAGCTCTGTTCCACAAGGCACAGTACTAGCTCCCATCTTGTTCCTCATCCTCATATCCGACATAGACAAGGATGTCAGCCACAGCACCGTGTCTTCCTTTGCAGATGACACCCGAATCTGCATGACAGTGTCTTCCATTGCAGACACTGCAAGGCTCCAGGCGGACATCAACCAAATCTTTCAGTGGGCTGCAGAAAACAATATGAAGTTCAACGATGAGAAATTTCAATTACTCAGATATGGTAAACATGAGGAAATTAAATCTTCATCAGAGTACAAAACAAATTCTGGCCACAAAATAGAGCGAAACACCAACGTCAAAGACCTGGGAGTGATTATGTCGGAGGATCTCACCTTCAAGGACCATAACATTGTATCAATCGCATCTGCTAGAAAAATGACAGGATGGATAATGAGAACCTTCAAAACTAGGGAGGCCAAGCCCATGATGACACTCTTCAGGTCACTTGTTCTATCTAGGCTGGAATATTGCTGCACTCTAACAGCACCTTTCAAGGCAGGTGAAATTGCCGACCTAGAAAATGTACAGAGAACTTTCACGGCGCGCATAACGGAGATAAAACACCTCAATTACTGGGAGCGCTTGAGGTTTCTAAACCTGTATTCCCTGGAACGCAGGAGGGAGAGATACATGATTATATACACCTGGAAAATCCTAGAGGGACTAGTACCGAACTTGCACACGAAAATCACTCACTACGAAAGCAAAAGACTTGGCAGACGATGCACCATCCCCCCAATGAAAAGCAGGGGTGTCACTAGCACGTTAAGAGACCATACAATAAGTGTCAGGGGACCGAGACTGTTCAACTGCCTCCCAGCACACATAAGGGGGATTACCAACAGACCCCTGGCAGTCTTCAAGCTGGCACTGGACAAGCACCTAAAGTCAGTTCCTGATCAGCCGGGCTGTGGCTCGTACGTTGGTTTGCGTGCAGCCAGCAGCAACAGCCTGGTTGATCAGGCGCTGATCCACCAGGAGGCCTGGTCACAGACCGGGCCGCGGGGGCGTTGACCCCCGAAACTCTCTCCAGGTAAACTCCAGGTAAACACCTCAGGACTGGTATACCAACAGTAACTACACCTCAGGACTGGTATACCAACAGTAACTACACCTCAGGACTGGTATACCAACAGTAACTACACCTCAGGACGTGTTTCCTAACACTGGTTGTCCATGTTCACCCATTAGTAATAATGGGTACCTGGGTGTTAGTGGACTGGTGTGGGTCACATCCTGGGTGTTAGTGGACTGGTGTGGGTCACATCCTGGGTGTTAGTGGACTGGTGTGGGTCACTTCCTGGGTGTTAGTGGACTGGTGTGGGTCACATCCTGGGTGTTAGTGGACTGGTGTGGGTCACATCCTGGGTGTTAGTGGACTGGTGTGGGTCACATCCTGGGTGTTAGTGGACTGGTGTGGGTCACATCCTGGGTGTTAGTGGACTGGTGTGGGTCACATCCTGGGTGTTAGTGGACTGGTGTGGGTCACATCCTGGGTGTTAGTGGACTGGTGTGGGTCACATCCTGGGTGTTAGTGGACTGGTGTGGGTCACATCCTGGGTGTTAGTGGACTGGTGTGGGTCACATCCTGGGACAAAACTGACCTAATTTGCGGGAAATTCTCTACATAACAAGTGGCTTTGTATATAGTAGTATGTCACTGATGTCAGCTATTATTATTATTAAAGATTCGCCGGTATTCTCCCGGCCCGGGCCTTTTCCAGGTGGTGGCCCGGCCTTGGCTCCCTCTTTAGGGAGTGTCTGAGACCTAAGTCTCCCATGGGAGGAGGCACAAGGACCTCCTCATCTTTGGGACCAACTGTCCCCAGGCCTAGCCACAAGCTAGGCCTCTCTGGTCTGTCATCCCCGCCCCAAGGGGGCAAATGGGAATGACAGTCTTATGAGCTCAAGGCTCGGGCTCAGGCACCTACCCTACCCTAGAAGGGTTAGGCATGGTGTCGATGATGTCAGCTATGGTCTGTATACCTTATATATGTACTTGTAATAAATGAATATATTATATTAATATTGTTATATTATTAGATAACCTTACATGCAAGGTGGTCATTAAGACTGTACCTGACCCTTGCACCACACAGTTTTGAAAATAATGTTATAACAGTATCATTATATTATTATAGAACACTAAACCCTTGAGGGTGAAAATATTCGAAATTTATAGTAAGGACAAGAGAGACGTTAAAACCGTATAGGTCATAATGATATAACAGACATTTTAAAGTGGTTTACCATAAACATTTTCTTTCTTAAGCTTTCACAGAAAATGAAATTTAAAATTAATCACTAACTAATGTATTATTATTATTATTATTATTATTATTATTATTATTATTATTATTATTATTATTATTATTATTATTATTATTATTATTATTATTATTATTATTATTATTATTATTATTATTATTATTATTATTATTATTATTATTATTATTATTATTATTATTATTATCAGCTTGGTAAAATTCAGGAATAATGGAATGTGGTATATCCAGGAATGAATAAGCCAGAAATGAATAAATCCAGGGCATTTTCTTAAGTCTATACCTTAACTCGTAAACCAAAGTACTAATAAGTCTGAGCTTGCTACCACCTGCAGCTCATAAGACTGCCATCCCCACGAGCCCCTTTGAGGCGGGGTAGATGGCAGACCAGAGGCCTAGCTTCTCCCTACGAGCCCCGTGAGGGCGGGGAATGTGGCTAGGCCTGGGGACACTTGGTCCCAAAGATGAGGAGGTACTTGTACCTCCTCCCGTGGGAGACTTAAAGTCTCGAGACACTCCCCAGATAGGGAGCCAAGGCCGGGTCACCACTACTTGGAAAAGACCCGGGCCGGGAGAATACCGGCGAATAAAAAAAAAAAAATAATAACCCAAGAAAAATCCACCGTGTAGAGTATCACCCATTCCAGTACCAGACAACACGCTCCTCCACTCTCCAAAGGCTTGAACTTATTTAATTTACAAAATATTCCCTTATATTACTGTGCGTATTGTATATATAGAACACTCAGTTCCTTGATACCTGCAACAGAATACACACAGAGTGATGTAGTGGAGGCAGGATCCATACATAGCTTTAAGAAGAGGCACGATAGGCTCTTGAAGCAGGGAGAGAGTGAACCTAGTAGCGACCAGCGAAGAGGCGGGGCCAGGAGCTGTGACTTGACTCTGCAACCACAAATAGGTGAGTGCATAATACAAGACACAAAATCCTCTTTGTCATCCCCGGTGTCCCACTCAACCTATGCAAATCTCAATGCACATAAAGACCTTAAGATCTGGAATTCATTGTCTGAAGCATCGAACACTACCTTGTCTGCCAACTGATTCACAGTTGTTGTTAAAATGCACCTCATCTCCTTAACGTATTTGAAACAGCAATATGATGTATTAAACAAAACCAGCTCATCCAAGTGTCCTTGTTCTTCTTCCAGTCTTCCTTCAACTGTGTCACTGTTCTT
>NC_091384.1:864876-1042376 GCF_038502225.1 Cherax quadricarinatus | reverse complement strand
ACATAATGGGTCCAGGGACTGTACCTCAACATTACAACAGTACTAATGGGTCCAGGGACTGTACCTCAACATTACAACATTACATAATGGGTCCAGGGACTGTACCTCAACATTACAACAGTACATAATGGGTCCAGGGACTGTACCTCAACATTACAACAGTACTAATGGGTCCAGGGACTGTACCTCAACATTACAACAGTACATAATGGGTCCAGGGACTGTACCTCAACATTACAACAGTACATAATGGGTCCAGGGACTGTACCTCAACATTACAACAGTACTAATGGGTCCAGGGACTGTACCTCAACATTACAACAGTACATAATGGGTCCAGGGACTGTACCTCAACATTACAACAGTACATAATGGGTCCAGGGACTGTACCTCAACATTACAACAGTATATAATGGGTCCAGGGACTGTACCTCAACATTACAACATTACATAATGGGTCCAGGGACTGTACCTCAACATTACAACGGTACATAATGGGTCCAGGGACTGTACCTCAACATTACAGCTACATAATGGGTCCAGGGACTGTACCTCAACATTACAGCTACATAATGGGTCCAGGGACTGTACCTCAACATTACAACAGTACATAATGGGTCCAGGGACTGTACCTCAACATTACAGCTACATAATGGGTCCAGGGACTGTACCTCAACATTACAACAGTACATAATGGGTCCAGGGACTGTACCTCAACATTACAACAGTACCAGTACATGTACAAGGTATACAGACCATCAATGACATACTATTACATGTACATACATGTATATTACATGTATATACAAAGCTGCTGGTTATACTGAGCATTTCCCCACAAATTAGGTCAGTTTTATCCCAGGATGCGACCCACACCAGTCCACTAACACTCAGGTACCTATTATTTTATACTGATGGGTGAACATAGACAACAGGTATATGGAAGCACGCCCAATGTTTCAACTCTCCTCGGGAATCGAACCCGGACCCTCACCGTGTGAAAGTAGAACTTTTGCCACCAGGCCACAGGCCACCTAACTGTTGCATGTGTATCTTGCTGATCAAATGTGATTACTTTCCATTCCCCAGGCACTGTACAACTCCTGTAAGTTTAATTCTTCCCACCAAATACAATAAAAAGTTATAATAAGCTTGTATGTACTTGTTGTAGGGAGTAGCCCAGTTGTCTTGCAAAAACTGTCATGTTAAATGTATGTAATTTATTAACATTTGTTGTTTCAGGGGCTGACCCTTTTGGGTTTAAAGCTTAGTTCTGATTGTATTATTATTATTTCTGTTGCAGGGGCGTTAGTAATCTTGGCATTGTTAGGGGCGAGTTCAGCTCTGTCACCATCCACATACCTCACTCCTGGGGACAAGGAACGACTGAAGCTTGTCCTTGACCCAGCGTGGTCGCTCTCTGACCTTGCCCAAGTTCTCTATGCCTCAGCTGGTTACAAACACTTAGGTCAGGAGATTCCCAACATAGAGGTATGTATAGCATGGAATTTTCTGTTTCAGTAGGGAGGACTCTTATTATACGAGGTTTTACCCACCTTGAGATGTATCAGTACTATATGTAATACTCATATTTCAGCAGACCTCAAAAGTCAGAGACAGAATCCATTGGGTCAGTTTATCAGTAACAACAGCCAAGGTCTATTAGTTAAAATATTGTCCATTATTATTCTAATTGTGGCAAAACAGTGTCCCGGTGGCCCAGTGGCCCGGTGGCCTGGTGGCTAAAGCTCCCGCTTCACACACGGAGGGCCCGGGTTCGATTCCCGGCGGGTGGAAACATTTCGACACGTTTCCTTACACCTGTTGTCCTGTTCACCTAGCAGCAAATAGGTACCTGGGTGTTAGTCGACTGGTGTGGGTCGCATCCTGGGGGACAAGATTAAGGACCCCAATGGAAATAAGTTAGACAGTCCTCGATGACGCACTGACTTTCTTGGGTTATCCTGGGTGGCTAACCCTCCGGGGTTAAAAATCCAAACGAAATCTTATCTTATCTTATCTCTATCCACCATAATTGATACGTATTTCGAACTTGCCATTCAATCAAGTGCTTACCTGGAGAAGGTTTCGGGGGTCAACGCCCCCATGGCCCAGTCTGTGACCAGGCTTATATGTTCTTTTGTGATGTGTCAGTTGGATATATCTACCATGGGCCAGTAGGCCTGCTTTAAATAGCTCCTAGCTGTATGGCACTTACAGGTTTAGTGCTTCTTTTTTATTATAATAATAACATAGTGCTCCTTCATTCCTAAATAACAAAAAAAGGCACAATACCGTGACTGGAACGATACACAAATAACCCGCATATAAAAGAGAGAAGCTTACGACGACGTTTCGGTCCGACTTGGAGTGTGACTTTGTAAATGGTCCAAGTCGGACTGAAACGTCGTCGTAAGCTTCTCTCTTTTATGTGCGGGTTATTTGTGTACCCTTCATTCCTATTTTTTACAGAGCTACACTGTGGTTTCCAATTTTAAAGTAGACGTATAAATTACCACTTGACGATTTATGACATTAATTGCATACCTCTCCATTATAAGCTTTGTAAGTACTTATCAGAGTTGTCCTTTAAAGGTATGTGCTCTTGATCCAAGGAACTGGGGCTACCCTCACCTTCATTTTCTTAAACCTGATTATTCCCAATTCCCAAAGTGTTATTTGGACCTCATGGGCCATATAACAGTCAGGCCCCAGGCTGGTTGTGAGAGTACAAAAACTCTCAAAACTAGTTACAGGTAAATCTCTGTCATGTACACTTAATGCACCAATAACAGTCTTAATGGTCTAAGGACACCCTCTCTATTTACCCCTTCAAGGGTGGCGACTGTATTGATAGACTCGTGATCCAATAAATTCGAGCTACCCTCTGTTCTCTTGGATCAAGACAGAACATTCCTCATTCCTTAAATGCTGTATGACCCATGCAGGAATAGCACTTTCCATACATGTAATAATCTCGTGAACTTTTGCCAGGGTGTGTGTAATTTTGTCAAGAGCTCAGCTACTGATGGAGCCACTGTTGAGACACTGTTCTTGGCATCTTCAGCTGGTAAAGCTCTGGGATGTCCCATAGCTGCTTCTTCAGCATCTGTTCAGGTAAGAATATATTATATAGGATGTGAGATATTGCTTAATAGTATGATGTACAGTATACTGTTTGGTAAACATCATGCAGTATACTATTTGGTATATTGTAGAGCCTTATCTAAACATAAGTCTGTAATAGAGGTTTACCTGCACTAAATGACACAATTTTTAACTTTCTGTGGGTTATTTGTATATTGTTCCAGTCATGGTATTGTGCAGTTTGGAGGGATATGTTGTGTATCTTTATACGTATATGCTTCTAAACTGTTGTGTTCTGAGCACCTCTGCAAAAACAGTGATTATGTATGAGTGAGATGAAAGTGTTGAATGATGATGAAAGTATTTTCTTTTTGGGGATATTCTTTCTTTTTGGGTCACCCTGCCTCGGTGGGAGATGGCCGACTTGTTGAAAAAAAAAAAATTATTGTGATAATCTAAATTACTTGAATAGATTCTATGTTTCAGGCAGTGAGTGATGCCATCAGAGAAGGAGCTTCATCTCAAGAGCTTTTCCATGCTGTTACTGCTGCTGCCAATCTTGGTGTGGATCTAGACACTGCCAAAGTCCTTCGTGCCACTCAGATGGCTTTGAAGAAGGACGACAGTGTGTTGAGGTTAGAATCATGAAATAGTTGAATACATATACAGGCAGGTCCTGCTTTACGTTGCTTCGCTTTATAGCTCTTTGCAGCAGTTTTCAATTATACAGTGGACCCCCGCTTTACGATCACCTCCCAATGCGACCAATTATGTAAGTGTATTTATGTAAGTGCATTTGTACGTGTATGTTTGGGGGTCTGAAATGGACTAATCTAATTCACAATATTCCTTATGGGAACAAATTCGGTCAATACTGGCACCTGAACATACTTCTGGAATGAAATAATATCGTAAACCGGGGGTCCACTGTACTCGTTCTTCATGTATTCAGACTTCCTACAATAAATATGTTCATCACTTAGTATAAGCTAAGGATGAAAATATTTTAAGGTGAGCACTGTGTGTACTGTATATGCATTTTTTTAGGCCTAGTTCTATTACTCAGTAATTGATAGTACATGTAAACATGTCCTCAGACTTTTATATGCATTTGAAAGTTAAAAATAAAAGGCTATACGTATTTCACTCTACAGCGATTTTCGCTTTATGGAAATAGCCCAGAGCCTAACTTGCTGTATAAGAGGGACCCTACTGTACTGTATTATTAATCATATTGTCAGTGTTTTAGCCTGATGTTTGTTTCTGTTCTTGAGTATGATGTGAATAAGCAAGGCTAAATTGAAAGCCCCTCTGCCTAAAGATTATTAATTGTAATCATAATCAGAGCTCTTCTAAACACCGTCTGGAGTACTTTTAAACCATAAAGTCATGAATAGTTGGGAAAATGAGAAGCTATTAATCATATCAACTAACCTACAAATTAGATATAAATCTTTACACAGTGTTTTGGTTAGTCCTTGACTGCTATTAGGTCAGCTCTGTCCTAACCGTTTAAGGATAGGAGAGAGCTAAGGACCTAATAGCAGTCAAGGACTGACCAAAACATTGTCTGAAGATTTTATCTCTTAACTTATAGGTTAGATGAGAATTGTTCCAGACTCTTTAACTTTTAATCAAACCATAGAACGGTTGGGATTTGAACCTATGGGAAGCGAGTCCTGAAACTCACCGGCCAGTGCACTATTCACTTGGCCAGCTGGTTCTGATAAGAGTGTCCTGTGAATTTTAGGACTCTCAAGCCATGGGTACAAACCCCACCTGTTCCGTGTTTTGTTGACAGTCAAGTTATTATGATTTCATGAGTCAGCTTTTAATCTTCATGCAGAAATGTGCTTAAACTTTAATGTCGTTTTCCAGCCTTGGTTATGCTTTCCATGTTGGGGCACAACTGAAGGGAGAAGTTGGAAGTATCTTTGAGAGGATTGAAGATGCAATTGTACAAGCAGATGAAGTTGATGGACGTATACTGCAGTTTGAAGGCGGCCTTTCAATAACTGGTGAATAATTTATTTGGTTGAAGATGTTTTAAGATATTGGTACTGAAGCTTACTGTCCTGAACTGTAAATTAACATCTTTTTCCACATCTTGTTCTTTCTTCTTTCAACACACCGGCCGTATCCCACCAAGGCAGGGTGGCCCAAAAAGAAAAACGAAAGTTTCTCTTTTAAATTTAGTAATTTATACGGGAGAAGGGGTTACTAGCCCCTTGCTCCCGGTCCACATCTTGTTGATATCACTATATTTTTCAGAATTACTCCACTGTCTTGAGTGCACTCTTTAGTGAAGACATGATAACCTGGCATGAAACACTTCCATGTCACTTGGCTGTTTTTCAAATTTATCCATGTTTTGCCCAAAACAATAATGTCAAGGTTTTTGCAGTGTTCTTGCTTGCTTTTGCAGTCTAAAAAATTTAGCTTAGACAGTGTTTTGTCATTGGGTATCTGGGACTTGTAGCTGACATTGTGTTTAAAACCTAAGTAGATTTGCTAGAGATATCTCAAGGGACATTGTGTTTAAAACCTAAGTAGATTTGCTAGAGATATCTCAAGGACAATTCAGCTTAATATCTTTGCTAAGAATAATTTTTTCACTCCATCTCTCCATATGAACAAGACTGTGGTAAGCTAAATTGATTTATCATGCATATCTGTTTGACTGTAAATATTGTACGTACTTCAGACCTTCATTATTTTGTTTAATCTTCAATTGTTGATTCACTTAATGTGACTTCAGATGACTTTTATTCCCTGAATAAGTGACTAATGGAAGTGTCCATCTTAGGTATGCCTCAATTTACACATGTCCACACTTACAAAATGGGATACTTAGCAACCTTAAGGTTTTACAGCTGCAGAGTTGCACTACAACTGTGTCAGACATACAGATTCTCTGTACCATTGTTTTATAAACAATGCACGTCCAAAAAGGCCGAAACACATCTCATTTCTAAGTTAGAAACTTGTTACGAGTACAACACCAATTTTTCGTCACCCTTCCCAGGTCTTGCCAGTATATCAAGTTTACCGGACTATCAAAGATCACAATAATAATAGTTCAACATTACACTTCTGATCTGGAGAATTAAACGTGTGCAACATCTGGGTATCTTTATTTGTAGACGTTTTGCCATCCAGTGGCTTTTTCAGTACAAATTCAAGGCTATAATAGGAAGACTGTAGAACTATATACAAAAGATGAGGTAATCAGTTCCTCAGCCTTGGAGCTGTTGAAGAGCACTGTGTGATTGCTCAATAAACTGGCCTGGCAAAAAACTAAGTCTTGTAATTTTCCTGAAATAAGAGGTGCCAGACCATCTTTGGACAGAAAATCGGTGTTGTATCTGTATATGGCTACGTTATGCTATCTTTTTTATTATAATATACACTGCATTGCTAAATAAAAAAAATTATCCACAGCTTTAGTCCTTAGCGGTGCCTACAAGTTAGCAGAAACTACAAACAAAGTACCTCCCATAAAACCAGACCAAGCTGTCAAGTTCGCAAATTACCTCATGTCTCGCAAATCTGTCCAATTGTCTAAAGGCGTGTACTACCTGCTGGAGGCAGTATCTATGTTCACAAATAACAAGTAAGTTGATTATTTCATATTTTGAGGGGGAGTATTCATTTGTAGTTATAGCAGCAGTTAGGCTCATGGTGTCTGGTCATGAGTATTTAGTTCGTTATTTTTTTTTTTAAGTTTTTAGTGCTTGTAACACTATCTCCTTGATGCCATTCTAGTAGTCTTCAAAGAAAAATTTCTTGTTCTCTGCATGAGTATTTTTTTTTGTTACCTATTTGAGTTTGTGGGGGGCTGTGCCTCAGTTTTTAATACCTCTTCTTAACTCTCAAATGACTGATATGTATGAGCAGTATTATATCTGTTTTTGGAACTCCTGCATGAAGTCTGCTTCCATTATGTTATTCCTCAGCTCATTCCACTTCTACCACTCATATATTGACTATTTTTCCTGATGTTTCTGTGGTTCAGTTAAGTGTGTAATTTCAGACTCGGTCCTGTTATGTTTGCTGAATTCCATTAAATCAGTAATACATTGACAGAACAAGCCTTTCTATAAAATAAAGTTTAACTTGGTGAGGGTTATATTAAATTGATAAAGGTCTTGCTGAGCAAAACATGACTTACAAAAGGCTTACTCTGTCCAGTGTCTCTAATTTACTAAATATTGGGTTACTGCATGCCTTTCATTACTGTGTCCCTGGTAAATAGCCTATGCTTGTCTACCCTGTCACTGTATGATGTTTATGAGTTTATGCTGCTTCCCACCAAGGCAGGGTGGCCCGAAAAAGAAAAAACTTTAATCATTTATTCCAACAGTCTTGCGAGAGGTGCACTCACACTACAGTTATAAAACTGCAACATTAACACCCCTCCTTCAGAGTGCAGGCACTGTACTTCCCATCTCCAGGACTCAAGTCTGGCCTGCTGGTTTCCCTGAATCCCTTCACACACTCCAACAGCTTGTCAAGTCCCAAAAACCACTTGCTAACATGCTCACACATGCCTGCAATATGTCCAAGCCCCTTACACACAAAACCTCCTTGACCCCCGTCCCTACATCTTTTCTTGGGATAACCCCTAAATTATTTTTTTATTTTTTTTTATCATCACACTGGCCAATTCCCACCAAGGCAGGGTGGCCCAAAAAAGAAAAACTTTCACCATCATTCACTCCATCACTGTCTTGCCAGAAGGGTGCTTTACACTACAGTTTTTAAACTGCAACATTAACACCCGTCCTTCAGAGTGCAGGCACTGTACTTCCCTAAATAGCATTGAATTTATTATTAACCCTTAAACGGTCCAAACAGATCGACGTTCAAATTCGTAGCTACAAAAGTAGATCTACTTTTTTTTTACATATTTTCAAATATAACAAAAAAAAATGTAGATAAAAGTTTTTTTTACAAAATGTAAAACAAAAAAGATCTACATTTTTTTACATACTTTCAGATGTTGAAAACACGTATATATACGTTTGGACCATTTAAGGGTTAAAGATGAAATTAAGTTTAATATATGTAAATATTTTAGATGTAAAACAAGTCTTTTCCATGACATATACTAGTAAAAAATATGAATTATTTTTCAGATACATAATTTTTTATGCATTTGGTGTGTGAATACAGTACATACAAAGTTTATAAAATATAAATCACAGGATTAAGTGATTTATTAATGTATTTTTTTCAGGTTCCATGTGCCAGTGGCAATTACCTTAGCAAGCAATGTTGCTGTAAGTGCAGAGGCTCCAAATATACAGGCAAGTTTTTTTAAATTGTTAAATGATAAATAATTATCTCACACACAGAATTGGAAAAAAAAAAATCAGCTTTATATCTAACTGGGAAACAGTTCTTGTTCCATTTACAACTGGCCCACAAACTGGGGATGACTGAAAAAGCCTGTTGTGCAAGCAGAACATTTTGACAATTAAGATGCCTAGATGTTGCACATGTGTTGTATTCATCAGCTTGTTGGTATTATAAACTGTACTCACCCATTTGTACTCATTTGTTTATGGTTGCAAGGGTCAGGCTGTGTTTTTGGTTGCAAGGGTTGATCTGTGTTTGTGTTTGCAAGGATCAGTTCTCAGATCCTGGCCTTACCTCTCAACTTACCACTCTTCAGAGTCATTCAGTCGTAGCCTCATATACCCTATTGTATCTGCTCTTAAAACTATGCATGATGCCTGCATCCATTACTTCCTCACCAGATCATCCCACTTCCTGACTACTATGAAATTGAAGAAATACTTCCTAATATCCCTGTGACTCATCTGTGACTTAACTTCCAGTGATGTTCCTGAGTTTCTGTTTATTGCCTTTCAAACAGATTATCTTGGCCTACCTTTTCAATTTCCCTGAATATTTTGTATATTTTTTCATCATTCCCCATCCCTGGTTCTTCCATTCTCCAATATTATAAGGTCCAGTTCAGTTACTCTCTTGTAGCTCATGTCCCTTAGCTCAGGAACAAGTCCTTTTGCACACTTCTGCACTTTCTCCAGTTTCTTAATATGTTCTTTCAGGTGCAAATTCTGTACTGTTCTGTATACTCCAAGATGGGCCTAATGTATATTTTATAAAGAGCCTGGAATGACTGTTGAGATTCCTGAAGGATACTTAGAGATTTGCCAGACGAGCATTGACTAGAGGTTATTTGGCTGATTTGAGCTTCTGCAGCCTCTGTTTCCCTAGTCTGTACCTGATTTATGGCCTTTCTCCTTCCCCATTCTTCATGACCTGCATTTACTTGGGTTTGAATTCAGTCAAAAATTTATCGGACCACCCTTTCAATTTGTCCGGATCCCTTTGGAGCCTTTCCTTGTCCTTGTCTGCTTTTATTCTCATTGATTTTGCATCAGCAAACAGGGATATATGTGAATCAGTCCCATCTGGAATGTCATTCACATAACCAAAAATAGTACTGATCCTAATACCAATCCTTGTGGAACCTTGATAGTAACTCTTCCTCATTCTGACGTCTCTCTTCTGTTGATTGCTCTTTGCTTCCTTCCCCCAGATATACTTTTTGATCCATCAGAGTACATTCCCTGTTATTCCTATTTGAAACTCAAGTTTTTAGCTCTACCTTCTGTAGAGTACAGTATCAGACACCTTATTGCAGTCTGAAAAGTAAAACAATTCACCCAACCCTTTCTCTTGTCAGACACATGTTCCTTTGTCATAGAACTTCAGATTAGTAAGCCAATATTTCCTATACCTAAACCAATGCTGGCTATTGTTTATGAAAACATATCTCTCCATGTGTTTTACCACTTTCCCTGATAACCTTCATTACTTTGCAAGGTATGAATGTTAAAGTAACTGGTCTGTAGTTTAACACCTATCTGTCTTCTTTCTTTCTTTCAACACACCGGCCATATCCCACCAAGGCAGGGTGGCCCAAAAAGAAAAACGAAAGTTTCTCTTTTAAATTTAGTAATTTATACGGGAGAAGGGGTTACTAGCCCCTTGCTCCCGGCATTTTAGTCGCCTCTTACAACACGCATGGCTTACGGAGGAAGAATTCTGTTCACTTCCCCATGGGGATAAGAGGAAATAAACAAGAACAAGAACTAGAAAGAAAATAGAAGAATACCCAGAGGGGTGTGTATATATATATGCTTGTACATGTATGTGTAGTGTGACCTAAGTGCAAGTAGAAGTAGCAAGACATACCTGAAATCTTGCATGTTTATGAGACAGACAAAAGACACCAGCAATCCTACCATCATGTAAAACAATTACAGGTTTTCGTTGTACACTCACTTGGCAGGACAGTAGTATCTCCCTGGGCGGTTGCTGTTTACCAACCTACTACCTTGGTACCTATCTGTCTCCTTTCTTAAATATAAGGACTACATTTGCTGTCTTCCAGATCTCTTGTAACTGTCCTATATCCATTGACCTGTTGTAAATCATAGCTGGTGGTTAAGACAATGCTTCTACACCTTCGTGCAGAATCCATTGTGAGAGAGTAGAGAAACTCTCGAAACTCTTCAAGGGTACCTTTTCCCCATTTGTGTGGATGACATCCAGTATATCTTTGTGTCACTTATTCCTGAGTCTGGTATTGCTGCTAGTACTGCTGGGAAGTACTCTTCATATAGTTTTATCGACAATTCACAGACCTCCCTTCCTCAGTTGAATATCCTGGTCCTTTACTGTAGTCTGTGTCAGTATGTTACAATGGTGTATAGATATAGTTATGCTGTTCATTACCAAGAACTGCATAATGCAATGCAATGTACATGATTAAAAAAATTAGTATCTAGATAAAACTGTAGAATTGTTGTGTATAATGTTATGTATTTTGTCTTGACTAGGTGCGAGTAACAGATCTTGAAGGTTATAGTTTGGGGCCATTGAAGGTGACTGCTGACTCAGCAACAAGAGTCTCCGATGAAGTGGTTATTATATCAAAAGAACCTCTAGTGCCTCTCTCAGCTGCTGAGTAAGTCTCTCTTTAATTTAGTTTCTCAATACATCAACTACTTCTTGCCAAATCAAAGTAACCCAGAGGAGAAAAATAATTCATTACTCATTCTTTACTTATCTTTAACAATAACAGTATCAGGGAATAATATTTTTAATTTGTCGAGTCATTCAACATTAGAAGAGATACAGGCTCAAACCTCTGTCCAGTAATCTGTTGTATGACCCATGTTGGTTTGGAGCTTTCCCATGCATATAATAATTTGTTCCCATGCATATAATAATTTGTTCCCATGCATATAATAATTTGTTCCCATGCATATAATAATTTGTTCCCATGCATATAATAATTTGTTCCCATGCATATAATAATTTGTTCCCTGGTGGGTAACGGCGATGTGTTAATAAAGTAAAAAAAAATAATAGCAAGACAGAAGAATAGTTCGGCAGCAGTGTTTTATATTTATCTTTTCATTCCCTATAAATATTAGTTTCATTTCACAGCTGTTCTTTGTAATAAAACTAGTACAGGTACTGTAGTCTTAAATTAAGTCTTAAAGTATTCTTGAATAGAAAGTGTTTCATTTTCAGGTCACCCTGCCTTGGTGGGAAAGGGCCAGCATGCTAAAAAAAATTAAGAACACAGACCTTTCAGAAAGTAATTTATGTACAATTGTAGAATGGTTGATAAATAATGTACTATTTGTGTTCTACAGTGGTGTTTATGAGCTAGATGTAATGTCCAGAGGTCCTCACCGAGGATTTTATCGTCTGGTGGTAAGCGTAGATGCTTCAGACTCTCGCCTTGTTGGCCACACTGATGCTCAACTCACCTTCAAAGTTCTTACTGCCATAGACATCCAAGGAGTGGAGATTGGAACTGCTGACTCTGACCAGTCTACTGCACCAAATCTTCAAAAGTCAGTATCATTTGTGGTATTGTGTTTGGAAAACTTTCTATTTGAAATTGTAAACCTTAAAAGACAAAAGTCACTTGTCCCTCTCTAGAGTCTTAGTCTATCAAAATACAGAAAGTGTATGACCAAGTAACAGCAGTTTTGTCATGTTTAATATGACTAAACT
Source organism: Cherax quadricarinatus (assembly GCF_038502225.1). NCBI lineage: Eukaryota > Metazoa > Arthropoda > Malacostraca > Decapoda > Parastacidae > Cherax > Cherax quadricarinatus. Next base: position 1,030,220 of record NC_091384.1, on the reverse strand, counting down.
TCCCTGACCTGGTTCCTGACATTGTCATCTGGCCTGACCTGACCTAAACTGTCTTCTTTCTTCCCCCCTCCATCTCTCTGACCTGTTTCTTGGTTTCTCCCCATTTTCTCACTGAGTTGTGACTTCACAATTGTCCAGGAAGGATTGAAACCTCTAAAGTTTCCCCTCCAAAGTGCAGGTTATTTGTGAATTGTTCCAGCCATTATATTAACTTAATAACAAGTAGTTTAGATTAGTTAATATAGTTAATGAAGCTTGTTAACTAGGATCAGTTTAGTATTGGATATTTTTGGTTCAGTTCAGTTCTGTTAACAAAATCTGCTTTGTTTGGGAAACTGGACACGATGGTTGTTAACTATTCACAGGATGGTTTAGAAAGTTTATCGAAACTGCTGCTGCAATTACATTTTATGGGAAAAATTAAGTCAAATCGTATTATTTTATTTTTAAGTAGATAACCTTAACATGTTTATAAAGATTTATATACATATTTTAGCTAAAAATTGAAATATGTCAGAAAATGCTTCAAGCCATTACCACCCTCTTTCTGATGCTGGCAAAGAGTTTTAGACCTGGAGACTTACAACTATCCTCCACTTCCTTGAATCAGACATTTTTACTGCTGTTTCTCGAGGTGTTATATGACCCTTAGCCTAGTGCGTCCCCTACAGATTTGTCACTTGGTATCAGTGATAAAATTGTGGTGTTTTGTGAACATTTCATTATTAAATGTTCAGAATTGTTCCCAAGACACTGATTAGGGACTGATTACCTCGTCTTCTGTATATAGTCCTACTGTCTTCAAGTTATGTCCTGGAATTTGTATTGATAAAGCCACTGGATGGCAAAACGTCTACAATAAAGATACCCAGATGTTGCACGTGTGTCTTAATTTCATCTTGTCGGTATTGTATACCATTCTTGCACACTGATTCCAATTTTTTTTATTGGCAAATATTTCTTCGGTGCTGAGTACTGGGTTGGTCATGTCAAAATGCTATAATTAAGGCATTTTCTGCCCTTAAGTAATGTTAGCCATAATTTCTGACCTGTGGGGCAGTTAGTTAAAACAGTGTTAGAAAACTTTTGTATTAACATCTGTTTATTTTCTCAGCACAGTGAGGGAGATAAAGGATTTTTTTTTCCTTCATTTTTCCTATTGTATTTTGTATTTCAGAGTGACTTATCCAAACACCCTCCCAGAAGTCCTGGTAGCTGATCAACACCAGCGTGTGATGCTGCGATTTCTGGTCAGAGATACAGCATCTGGGAGACCCACTGAAGTTCATCAAGCATTTGTGAAGATCACTCACATTGAGTCCAAGCGTGAGATTATCTTTGTTGCTGAGACAGATTCAAATGACATCTATAAATTTGATATTGTAAGTGTTCAGTAATACATGTATAATGTGTAACTCTGTCCTTTTCACACATCTAGAGTGGTAGATGATTGGAATAGTTTACAAAGTGTACGATGTGATGCAGCTACAGAAATTATTATTTTTTTAAAAGACTAAATTTTGGAGACAGGACACTATAAACTTAGATCTGCTCCTGTAGCTATGAATAGGTTTACCTGGAGGGTGTTTCAGGGGTCAGTGCCCCCACAACTCGGTCCATTACCAGATAGGTAATGAAATTTGTCAACCTGAACTAGATGAGGCTTTTTGAGCAGTAAGGATTTCTGTACGAGTACAGTAGCTACTGGCGCACTAAAGGTTTTGTACATGGATATTACACCACAGGATAAGTTATCACACACTGGGTATTGATAAAGCCTGTTCAAAATCTTTGAAAGGATCAAATGTTTACAACCAGACTAGGCCTGGAGCTGAGGGTATGTACCCTGAGGAAAAATGTCATTAACTTGCCCGTGTTATCATTGTGTCTAGGATTTATAATGCACTCAGCAAATATCTATCATTTTTTCATTATAAAATTACCATTTGATTTAAGTCAAATTCAATAATATTGTGTGTGTTGTATTTACATTTTAGTGATATTTGATGATAGGGAGAGTGAATAAGTTACTTGTACAGAACATTAGTGCAAGTTCCTTTCCCATTTTCCTCTTTTCACCCTTATTAAAGCTCCTCTCCTCTTCCTTTCCATCCTCTTCCCTTCCCCTCTATCCTCTCTGTGGTGTACACCAGTGACTGGTGTTGAGTCTTCTTGCTCCTCAGCTTGGCCTGGGGCTGGGCAATTGATTGATCAACCAGGCTGTTGGTCTGCCTTATATCTCTTCCCTCTCATATCTTCATCGCTTCCTACCCTTCCACCAACTCTTCCTCTTCCTCCTCTCTTCCCTTTTCTTATTTTAAACTTCTTTGAAAATAGTTATAATTTTACTGTACAAATATTTATAGTTTTTCAAAATTTATCTATAGTGGATTATAATATGATTTTATAAAACAAATCTGGTATTAAAAACCAAAATCATGTAGGTTTAACATATTGAAAATTGTATTATTTAAGGTATGCTTTTGACATTATCATTGTGTAATGCAATAATGGTTTCATTTATCAGATTTGATATTCATAGATTTTTGTGCCTCTTTTCAGGATGTGAGCAGCAGCATGAAAGAGTTTGGAGGTGTAAGTGGGGTCTACTCTATAGAGTTGATTATTGGTGATGCATCTATAAGTAACCCCACCTTATGGCACATTGCTGACTTGTCTCTCACGTTTCCTGAATCTACCATTCCTTCATCACCTCAAGATTACACATACAAGGTAAAGATATTTCACATTGTGGGAAAATCAGAACATTTATCTGCTTATATGAAGTGCTAAACCCATGTGGATTATTCTGTGCAAGGACTGCTGGAGGCTCAGTTCTCTATTTGCTGATCATTAGACACAACCTAACTACGAAAAGTCTAAACTCGTATGGCAATAACCCTCACATACATATATATATATATATTTTAACACTTCGGCCATCTCCTACCGAGGCAGGGTGACCCAAGAAAAGAAACACTTTCACCATCAGTAACAGCCTGGCTGATCAGACCCTCATCCAGCATGAGGCTTGGTTTTAGACCGGGCTGTGGGGACATCGACCCCCAAAACCCTCTCCAGGTAGTCATTCACACATAATCACTGTTTTGATAGAGGCACTCAGATAGGACAGTTTAGATGTCACTCCAAACAGCCAATATCCCAAACCCCTCCTTTAAAGTGCAGGCATTGTACTTCTCACCTCCAGGGCTCAAGACCGGCTAACAGGTTTCCCCTGAATCCCTTCACAAAGTACACCTACCATCCGACTTACGACCTGCTCGACTTACGACCACTCGACTTACGACCGTATTTTTTATGCCAAATTTCTGGGAAATAAACAACTATTTGTATTGTACACAGTGTTTATCCTACTAACAACATAAAAAGTAAAGTAAAACATGAAATACCAAAATAAAACAATAAAATAGTCATTACAAAAATGTTTTGTTGATATTCAGTAGTAAAGTTCGACTTACGACCACTTCGACTTACGACCAGTTTCTCGGAACCGAACTCGGCCGTAAGTTGGATGGTAGGTGTATTACCCTGCTCACACTCCAACAGCTTGTCACACCCCAAAAACCATTCATCTCCATTCACTCCTTCCTAACACACACACACACACACACACACACACACACACACACACACACACACACACGCACACGCACGCGCACGCACGCACACGGCACATGGCACATCAATTTTTACTTCCTGCTACCAAAAGAGACTACAAGATATCTTATACCTTAAGTGCTCTACTACATACACATTCAAAACTTAGGAAAGTAAGGAATTTCATTCACATTATAGAACCATTCTCTTGCTGCACTCATTCACAATACTTTCTCTTCCATCACAAACTCCAGTTTTGAGGTCCACAATACAGCTATGCCACTTGCTTGTAGTTAAATCAACACTGTTCCAGTTTATACAATGCTGTATGTGTATAAGCTCAATAAGGCCACATCCTAGTGGATGGTAGTATACACTACCTTTAATCTCCCTTGTCTTTGTATTGACTCAGGATAGGATAATACCTCTTAGCCTGTAATTCAAAGTGTAAAAAAAAATATTTCTCTATCACCACTTGTTTAGCACTTCTTTTTTATTATGATAATAATCTATCAAAACTTGCTCCAGTTATTCAATTTTGCAATGATTTTTTGCCTTTTCCTGAATGAAATTGGTTTAGGGCTTATTAGCTAATGCATAAGTTCTTTGCAGGTTCGTCCAGAGATCCACCACGTGTTCCGTAGCCCCGACCCACGACCATCAACCGTCATGTCTACAACATTTACTGTCTTGTGTATCTTGCCATTGTTCCTGTTGTTGCTTATAGTAAGTGCTTTGCCTGTTTTTACGGAGACAAAACTAAAAATTATTTACTGTCCATTGGTAATAGAGTTGTGGATGAGTGGAACAAGCTCCTGAATACAGTTATTAAGGCTAAAATGTTGTGTAGTTTTAAAAATAGGTTAGATAAATACATGAGTGGGTGTGGGTGGGTGTGAGTTGGACCTGACTAGCTTGTGCTGCTGGGTCTGGTGGAGTGCTCCATCCTTGAGTGGAGGTGACCAGACTGGGTGGGTCATTGGGCTAATCCCGGGGGGGAAGGCATGGACCTGCTCCGCATGGGTCAGTAGGCTTGTTGCAGTGTTCCTTCTTTCTTATGTTCTTATGTTGTTAAATATATTAAGAGTTCAGTAATAATGCAGTCCATTGTATTTACAATCAAAATAACATTTGGATTAAAGATAAAACTATAATGATACATATTAGGCAGTGCTGAATAATAACAGTTTAGTCATTGTTTTACAAGGGAAGTTCTTTAAAATACATTTATAAAAAGTAGTAACTACTGCTAATTCTTTCTTTCAACACACCAGCCGTATCCCACCGAGGCAGGGTGGCCCAAAAGGAAAAACGAAAGTTTCTCCTTTTACATTTAGTAATATATACAGGAGAAGGGGTTACTAGCCCCTTGCTCCCAGCATTTTAGTTGCCTCTTACAACACGCATGGCTTACGGAGGAAGAATTCTGTTCCACTTCCCCATGGAGGTAAGAGGAAATAAACAAGAACTAGAAAGAAAATAGCAGAAAACCTAGAGGGGTGTGTGTATATATATGCTTGTACATGTATGTGTAGTGTGACCTAAGTGTAAGTAGAAGTAGCAAGACGTACCTGAAATCTTGCATGTTTATGAGACAAAAAAAGGACACCAGCAATACTACCATCATGTAAAACAATTACAGGCTTTCGTTTTACACTCACTTGGCAGGACGGTAGTACCTCCCTGGGCGGTTGCTGTCTACCAACCTGCTAATTAACATTAATTAAAAAACTTGAAAATACTAATGTTTGAAACATAACCATTGTAAGTTAGGAGACCCACATATTCAATACCAGTTGATTAAGGAGACATTATTTTCCAACTCTAGAAGTAATTCAAATGAATTTTAGTTAGCTTTGGCTGACATTTATTAAAATTACCTGAGAAGGAATCATTACATTTGACAATGGTTTTTATTTCTTTGCCTTCAAAATAGTACATTTTTCAAGTAGGTATCAACGTTGACTCTTCCCCCAAATTTGTCAACGGGTTTAGCATTTTTCCCTGAATATATCGACCAGTGTGTGGGCATGTTAATGAGAGTTTTAATTGTCAGTGATGAAGGAGGGGTGTTAATGTTGCAGGTTTATGACTGTATTGTGAGCACACCTCTGGCAAGACAGTGATGGAGTGAATGATGATGAAAGTGTTTCTTTTTTGGGTCACCTTACCTTATGAAGGAGGGGTGTTAATGTTAGTCTTATAACTGTAGTATAGGTGTGGCTCTGGCAAGACAGTAGTGGAGTGAATGATGAAAGTTTTTCTTTTTTGGGCCACCCTGCCTTGGTGGGAAACAGCTGATGTGTTAATAAAAAAAAATATAGTAATTGTCAGAGTCTTTTAAATATCAGTAACTTGGGAGGCCTGGTCATGGACCGGGCCGTGGGGGCGTTGATCCCCGGAATAACCTCCAGGTAACCTCCAGGTAGTATAATACACTAGAATATTTTATTTACAATGTATTTTAGGTTTATTCAATGTCTACAAAGTATTTTTCATTGTCATGTTATTTCAAAAGTTACTTTTTTTTTCCTTTCCAGTGGGTAAAGCTGGGTGTGAACATCTCCAACTTCCCATTAACTCTTTCAGCTGTTTTGTTCCATATTGGCCTTGCAGGTATGTGTAGTACAATATATACTTAGTTTTAAACATATTTTGATTTTATACAACTTTATCCAGTATACACAAATAACCCGCACATAAAAGAGAGAAACTTACGACGATGTTTCGGTCCGACTTGGACCATTTACAAAGTCACATTAACCAGAAGTGGAGCAGGACGGCTATATATAGGCCTATATATAGCCGTCCTGCTCCACTTCTGGTTAGTGTGACTTTGTAAATGATCCAAGTCGGACCGAAACGTCGCCGTAAGCTTCTCTCGTTTATGTGCGGGTTATTTGTGTATCGTTCCAGTCACAGTATTGTGCCTTTTTTTGTTATTTATCCAGTATGCCAGGATCTCCAGACTGTGGCCCACAACAAGATTTTGTGCAGCCCGTAGCAACTTGATTTATTGATAAATAGTAAAACTAATAAACTCTCATTATCAGTCACTTGAGTCATTTAAAGTTAAGGATTTTGTTGCTTGTAACAAATGGAAATTATTGGTCTCCAATCAGATGACATCCTGAAAGAAAAGTATAAAGAAGGAAATCTGATTCAATTTTATAAGTCTTTACAGCCTGAACAATTTCCAGATTTGAAGTGATTTGCTTGTGGATTTGTGTCAGTTTCTGGTACAATGTATCTTTGTGAACAAACATTTTCAAAAATGAAGTATGTCAATTCTAAATTTGAAGTTAATTCTAATAACTGGTTTCTAAAGCTTGAAACCTCAGTTCAGCATTATTTTCAAATTAAAAAATCAGTTCCATCATTCCCATTAATCTTGTGGCAACTTTGCTCAGAGCATTGGCTTACGTTTAATATTTTTACTCATTATTTATTCAGGAGAGCCCCACTTTACGGCATTTCGCTAATACGGACATTTCAAATTACAACCAAAAATTAATTTTTGTGGCTCCCTGATTCACTAATACATCATCTGCGCACCACTGTTTGTTTACATCCTCCATGAGCTCTGCATCTCTTGATTATGTCAAGAAACTTTCCAAAATTTCCAGTGTTGTGACATGAGCACATGTCTGGTAAAACAGCAATTAAGTGAATGATGGTGAATGTGTTGTCTTTGGGTCTCCTTACCTTGCCAGGAGACACTTGTTGAGTTAAAAGTTCAGAGGGTCATTTGTAATGTTATGTCTGTACACTTCTGGCAAAACAGCCATTGAATGAATGATGGTGACTTCATATTTGGAGGGTCACATTACCTTGCTGGTAGATATGCTTTTTTTTTTTTTTTTTTTTTTTAGTATGGGGGCATCTTACTCTCCATTTTTAAACTAAAGAAAAGATTAATATGAATTTACAGAATTTAAATTCTTTAAAGAAATGTATTTTTCCTCGTGACCACTAACGCACACACATCTTTCTGTACTACAGGAATTCTGGCATTGTTCTGTCTCTTCTGGTTGCAGCTGGACATGTTTTCAACGTTGCGTTACTTACTCATGGTTGGAATAGTAACTTTCTTCTGTGGCAATTCCATGCTTTCCAATATAGCCACCAAAAGGAAAGAGTGAGTATTATGCATGAAATAGCCAACTAATATAACCCAAGATTTTTTCTTTTTGTTAATTTGCAAGGTTATACTGTTCACCTTTCAAGGGGAGTGCCATGATGGTGAAGGGTTCTTGATCTGAGGAATTGGAGCTATCCTTCCCATCCCTTTCCTTAGATCAAACCTGAGTACTTCTCCTCTCCCAGAAAGCTGTACAGTGGACCCTTAACCAGCGATGGCATCGATTAACGATAAATCTGACTAGCGATACATTTAAACGCAAAAATTTTGCCTCAACTAGCGCTTAAAAACCCGACCAGCGCTATTCGTTCCGTACCATACGCATCCACTTTGGCCTGAGCGCACCTCACTTGTCCCTTGGGTGTCAGTGTTTACAAGCCAGCCAGCCACCACGGTCGCTTCCAAACATACAACAACTGGAACATTTCATATTATCACAGCCTTTGTAGTGATTGCACCTGCAAAATAAGTCACCATGGGCCCCAAGAAAGCTTCTAGTGCCAACCCTACAGCAAAAAGGGTGAGAATTACTATGGAGATGAAGAAAGAGATCATGGCTAAGTATGAAAGTGGAGTGCGTGTCTCTGAGCTGGTCAGGTTGTATAATAAACCCCAATCAACCATCACTACTATTGTGGGTAAGAAAATGGCAATCAAGGAAGCTGTTCTTGCCGAATGTGCAGCTGCTGCTGCACCACAGTCAGCTGTTGTTGTTGCTGCACCACAATCAGCTGTATTACTCGAAGATGTGGAGAGAGTGTTGTTGGTGTGGCTTAACGTGAAACAATTACCGAGAAACGATTAACCCCGGAGGGTTAGCCACCCAGGATAACCCAAGAAAGTCAGTGCATCATCGAGGACTGTCTAACTTATTTCCATTGGGGGTCCTTAATCTTGTCCCCCAGGATGCGACCCACAACAGTTGACTAACACCCAGGTGAACAGGAAAAAATGCCTGGAACTAGTGCTCATATTGGTGAGGTTAGTGGGGAGGATGTGGAAGAGTTGGTGGAGGAGGACAATGAAGAACTAACCACTGATGAGCTGCAAGATCATCTTCAACAGTAAGAGGCCACACCTGAGGAAACTGCTTTGGAGGAGGGGAGAGAGAAATTGAAGAAGTTGCCTAGTTCAAAGATTAAGGAAATGTGTGCAATGTGGCTTAAAGTGCAAACCTTTTTTGATGAAAATCACCCTCACACAGCTATTGCAAGCCATGCTGGTGACTATTACACTGGCAATGTTGTGAAACACTTTAGGATAAAGGAACGAGAGGTACAGGCCTCTATGGACAGATATGTTGTGCGACAGAAGTCCAGTGACTCTGAAGCTGGTCCTAGTGGCATTAAAAGAACAAGGGAAGTAACCCCAGAAAAAGACTTGCTGCCTCAAGTGCTAATGGAAGGGGATTTCCCTTCTAAACACTAACAAGATCAACGGTCTCCCCTCCTCCCATCCCATCAATCATCACCAGATCTTCAATAAAGGTAAGTGTCATGTAACTGTGCATGTCTTCTTCAGTTTGTGTGTATTAAAATTAATATTTCATGTGGTAAATTTTTTTTTTTTTTCAATACTTTGGGGTGTCTTGCACGGATTAATTTGATTTCCATTATTTCTTATGGGGAAAATTAACTTTACTAACGATTATTTTGATTAACGATGAGCTCTCAGGAACGGATTAATATCGCTGGTTGAGGGTCCACTGTATATATTTATGACTCCAGTGGGTTTAATGCTTTCCCCTGAATTGTTCCATCTTGCTGTAAGAGTCAAGTTTGCTCTTAGCAGATGGAGGATCGAGCCTCCACTGGTCCTTGTGGTGTGCTGTTCCTTGTTGACCGAGCAGCGAGTCAGGACCAGCAGCACACACGAGCACCAGGGTAGGAGCCTACACTCCAAAATTATATTTTTAAAAGCAAACAAGGGTGTACAAGTACATCAAAAACTGTTTTATAAAGGGTTTATTATATGCAGTTTTGATGATGATTTTCCCTTATTGAATGCTTGTAGTGAATTTACTTAATATTAAAACTAAATTCCTATCATGTATTTTTATTAATTTCATTTTTGTTTTATTCATTGAGCTATATGATGCAGTATATCCTGTATTAATAGATTAATTTTTTCTCATGTCAGTAAATGTTGTGTATAGTTTCTTGCATCCCTGTTTATTAGTCTTGATGGTAGTTATCACATGTGCTTTTTCTGCTTTATGACCCTAAAGGGTTTAGTGCATTTTCATATATAGAATAAATACAATTGATTGCTTTCTTCCAAGAAGGGTAATAGTTAGCCTTTTCTCTGGGTGCCTTGCAGGCAGGAGGTGAAGATGGTGTATGGGCCCTACTACAATAAGTCTTACAGGTTTTCCCAGCAACAGCAGAATTAACTTGGAGTAAGGGGGTTGTTAATTAAGGTACTGATTGCCTGCTGCTGCACTTCTTCCTAACTTGTAATTACTAAACAAGTCCTTAGATATTTAATGCTGAATGGTTGCTTTGTAGTTTTTTCTGTACTGTGCAGATTATACTTCCCTAACAACACAATGCACTGCATACTAACTCGTTTCTTAAAACCATGTACTACAGTTGTATCCCAGAATTTACAAGTTTTTATTGTTTTCACTGAAGTCTCTCACTTGAATAGCTTAGATTATTCTACTTTGCAGTACCCATTGTTTATTTGGCACTTTACCTCTGCAGTCAAAACCAACCATAGGATTTCACTCAAAATGTGGCTACTAGCATTCCTGTGACCAAGTCTTTTATATATGTAGACATTTTTTTTTCTCATTGTCAATAATAATGAGGTTAGAGTAATATTTAGAGAGAGAGAGATAGCCTTTGAAGATAAATTAAGATTAAATCTGAAACAAAATTTAATATATAGTTACAGTTTAACAGTATTCACAGATTCTGAATTCAGAGACCTTTTGGATCCTAACCTCTTGAATTTGGGAATTTGACTGTTCAGTACTGGGACAATTTCCACTGACTATACTGTAAAGTAATTGGAGATTCATTCTTTGAAATAAAAAATATTATATAGACTGTCAATTTTATAGCTAATGAATGTGGAGGCACTTGACGTACAATCGCGTGTTTTGCTTTTTATCCTCAGCTACCCTAAATAAGCTCTTCAAATATTGTCTTTTATGCATTGATCATTTTTTTGTGACTTAACTGGTTAAACAGTTATTTTCTTTTACACCTCTGAGTTTTGCACCAAAACTAATTTAGCAAACTAACCCAACTTCTGCTAAAATTATCATATAATTAATTCTACCCAGCGTATTGTAGGTCAGACTATATTAATTTTATAATGTTCAAACTGGCATGATATTCTAAGGCATTGACACTGCTACAATCCTTGTCTTCCTTCAGTGGAATTTTTTATTGGACTCTTGTACTATTATTGGAGTATTTATGCAAATTATTATCTGAACTTTCACCACAGCTCTTGCTGCTCAAAATTAAGACAAGCTAAAGATTGTCTTCAAGAATATTCTCAATGAATTTATTGTACAAGTCCCATACTTTACACATGTTATTCAATTGATTTTGTATTTTTTCGTCACCTCGTTCCATCTCTGGATATTAACCGTATCATTTATGATTAAACATTCCTGTATCATTTACACTCATTCACCCACTCTAGCTGTATTTATACAGTGGACCCCCGGTTAACGATATTTTTTCACTCAAGAAGTATGTTCAGGTGCCAGTACTGACCGAATTTGTTCCCATAAGGAATATTGTGAAGTAGATTAGTCCATTTCAGACCCCTAAACATACACATACAAACGCACTTACATAAATACACTTACATAATTGGTCGCATTCGGAGGTGATCGTTATGCGGGGGTCCACTGTACAACTATAAAATATATTGGTGATTGGTAGTGTGAAAAAAGTTATTAAACAAGATTTATGTAGTGAAGTTATGATCTTCACTGTGGTGCATTTAGCATGTTTGTGGTGTTATGGGCCAGTGCAGTAGTGTTGTAAAGAATTCTGCTGCTCAGTTTGTGGAAGGAATACACATGAAACCTGCTTCCCCATGCCTTAGAAATGATAAATGATGGTGGCAGTAGCTGATACTGCCTATCATATGTTTATACAGGGCCACATTAACCCTCTCTACATACCTGTATATCAATAAGGAACAGCAATCAGACCTGAAGGTAAGATCAGTTAGTTTCTTTTGACCTTGTAGCTTTTTTTTTTAATAGCTCCAAGGAGCATAACCCTATTTTTTTCCATATCTGTATGCATTTTAGTCCACTTAACGTGATTTCAGGTAACGGAACCATTGTATTAGTCAGAAGCCTGCTGTATTTCCTTATCAATTTAGGAAGTGTGATTTAAGACTTGGCTGCAGGGGGGCAATGATTTCCAGAATCTTTTCTTTCTTTCAACACACCAGCCGTATCCCACCGAGGCGGGGTGGCCCAAAAGGAAAAACGAAAGTTTCTCCTTTCACATTTAGTAATATATACAGGAGAAGAGGTTACTAGCCCCTTGTTCCCAGCATTTTAGTCGCCTCTTACAACACGCATGGCTTACAGAGAAAGAATTCTGTTCCAATTCCTCATGGAGATAATAGGAAATAAACAAGAATAAGAACTAGAAAGAAAATAGAAGAAAACCCAGAGGGGTGTGTATATATATGCTTGTACATGTATGTGTAGTGTGACCTAAGTGTAAGTAGAAGTAGCAAGACGTACCTGAAATCTTGCATGTTTATGAGACAGAAAAAAGGACACCAGCAATCCTACCATCATGTAAAACAATTACAGACTTTCGTTTTACACTCACTTGGCAGGACGGTAGTACCTCCCTGGGCGGTTGCTGTCTACCAACCTACTACCTAGAATTTCCAGAATCATTAACAAATATTAACATAAATTGATCCATGTAGGTCATTGGCATTTTGTTTATCCTTTGCTCTTCTTGGTAGAGGATGCAACAGAGAAGTCTTCAGGCAGTTTTATCAAAATATAATCTAGCATGTCCTATTCCTTTTCTGGATATAAGTACAGGCTGGATGCAAGTAGTGTGTGTGTGTGTCTCTTTGATTAGTGGACTGAGACTTGAGCAGTCACCACCACTCTTTGCTCTGAATAATGTACCACTTGAGCCTCGATATCTGCAGAAAAATTCTCTTCTACTTTTAGTAATCTACCACCACCTCCATACATTTGCAACATCTGCCACACTGCATTCCTATCCACCCCCATATGCCATTTCCAAAAATAAAAAAAATGCACAATACCGTGACTGGAACAATACATAAATAACCCCCACATAGGAGAGAGGAGCTTACGATGACATTTTGGTCGCCATTTCCAAGTCCACAAATGCAACAAAAAGTTCCTTAACTTTAAGTATTTGTCACATTCGGTCTTGCCTGTAACACTTTCGATATATAATAATTTTACCATACACTGTACTTGATATACTTGAATTTATTCCCCTATAATTCTTGCATTCAAACTTATCCTCCTTTTTCCCTTGTTTAAAGGAACTATACATGCTCTCTGCCAACTTTCCTTCTTGTATAAAACTCACCAGCCACTCCAAACCTATATCACTACCTGCTTTTAACATCTGTCCCAGCTGCTGTATCCCCTTCTCCCCCATTCATTTTGCCCACTGCCTAGTTCACTTTCCCCACATTGTGTGACACTTTCTCCCTCCTCCAAGATGTTATTCCTTCTTGCCCAATGCATAAAATTACTGCCTCCCTTTCTTCACCAACATTAAAACAACTCCTGAAAATATCCTTTCAATTATACCAATGTATCCACCTCCCCTCTTATCATTTTTAAACTTCCAAATTTTTTGACTCCAGGCTTTACCAACTTTTCACTCTTCCCTCCAATATTGAATCTTGTTCTCAGTAAAATGAGGTAAGGTCTCATCCATTTTCTCACTAGCTTTCCTGTATTCCATCACCAATTTCTAACCCCTTTTCCTCCACATTTAAAAATTGGTAAAAAGAGTTAAATAGCAAATATATGCTGTATGGTCTAAATTTTCAGTAATTTTTAAAAACTAAAGCATTTTTTCAAGCTATCTATTTTACATGAAAAGTTCTTCAAATATATAATAGTGGGTCTCTGAATACTCTCCAGGATTGTCTATATTGTACTTTCAATATATCACACAAATGAACCTACTTTCTAAGACTTACAACACACAAGTGGGATATGGAAGATGCAATATTAGTAGTGTTCGTTGCCTCTGTGTGACGTCTCTATCACTGCTGTTGAAATTCTTTCATCTTCTGGTTTTGCCAACTCAGGTAATCAATATATACTATGACTTATAATTATCTGTTGCAAGTTCTTTAACTTGTATATATTTGTTCGGCCCTTGTGGTTTAGCACTTCTTTTTTATTATAATAATATGTTCAATAAATATCCTAAAGGGATGAAAAATTCTGTTTATTTTTGGCTTTGGATCTGATCTATAAGTCAATTTGCATGAATCTTATGCTTTTTACAAGCATTTCTTAATCTAATAAATTCAGCTGTAGCTTTTTATAAAAGCTTTAGCTTTTTTTTCTGTACATTTTAAATTTTGTTAGATTTTCTGGTCATTTTGCTCTTATAACTAGAAGGATATAATGTATGTAAATTGGGTTAATTGTGAATCTAAAATATAGGTAATCTCATACCTACATCATAAAGAATAAAATATGGTGCATAGTCTTTCATACTGGTTAATTAATGTGAGAATTTGTTGCATATTGTGTCTCGGATGGTTGCATCCCAAGTGGAATAGTCATTATTTTTGCTGAACTGTGTATAAGTAAATAATACACTTGTGCAATATTAGAACTGTGAATTGAACAGAGCACCTAGGAGCAAAATGGTTAATAAAATGCTCTAGTATGGCACAGGTGCTCTGTTTACTATGCTGGTATACATTCTAGGCTCCTGTAAACTTTTTGAGTCAAATGGGATTAGTGCTTGTTTATAAGGCAATTAATAATTATGGTTGTAATACGTCAAATAGTGTCAACCTGTCCTCTTAATGCTAATGTTAAGTTTTTTAATTTATAGTACAGTTTTTGCTTATTACTCTGCATATGCTATTTAGGCTAGGTTAATATCAATCAGATTTAACCAGTTATAAATACAATAATGCATGAAGGGAAGTGCTTAGGAAGCATGACAATAAAAAACCTACCATCTCAAGTTAGTAATAAGTGTTTTTCAAGAATGTACCCATGTTAAAAAGATAAATGTTGGTGTCTTACATGGTAAACCCCATAGTTATGCACAATATTATGGGCAATAACAACTTCTTTGCTTAGGAGGATGGGTTGAATACCATATACATTATTAATGAAAGTGGCAATACAGTTGATGATATTCACTTTATTTTTGTCTAACTCTAGCTGTATAGTCCTTGTGGCTTAGCGCTTCTTTTTTGATTATAATAATTTGTCTAACTCTCGTTAATATTTTTTCCAGGAATGCCTAAGGTGAGGCAGACATAGTGCAATGTGTCCACAGTTTAACCATCACAACTGCACAAGTCCAGACATCAATCCTACATCTGTGAAATATACTTAATTTGGTTTTCATAACTTGCAGAATATTTATTATTCTTCATAAGGTATATTTGCAGCAGTAAAAATTATAGACTTGAAGGGAAAAATGTGACAATTTATAATATACATTACTGGATTTAAAATTCTCTTGCCATTGCATTAACTTAAGGATTATGGTGATCTGGTGAACATTTGCTTGTTTATTTACCTGAATGTGTGTATAGTTAATGAATGACCAAGTTTGATAGGATGCACGATGTATGGATGGACAGTAAAGGTGGTAGATTTATTTCTATGGTTGTCATATTTGAAAGTTTCATTCCACAAATTTTGGGTGTTTTAGAGTCATGCTTGTTAGTGTGATGCATTGTAGGAGTGAAGAAGTGATATAAAGCCACAAATGTTTTGTTGCCTTTTATTCTTCCTAAATTTACTAGTTATTTAATTCCAGGGGATTTTGATGCTGATTAGGGGGGCATTTGCTCCAAGGAGTTGGAACCATGCTCTTCTGATTACCTCCCAGGCAAAGGGGGGGAAAAAAGGGCATTTGCTAAGTCTAGTGGTCATAGCTGATGAAGCAAATTTTTGTCCCTGAAGAAAGGAAATAGTATCAGCAGCAAAAGTAGGAAGGGCTATCAGAAAGGAAGAGTTGGTTAAGCAATCATATGGTCATGGCTAAACCCACAGGGGTCATATAGTGCTTGGCACTGGGAGGTAATCAGGTTTGATTAAAGGAAAGGGAAGGATAACTCCAATTCCTTTATATCGAGAGCACCACAACAGTACTGAAGTACCTTCTTACCCAGCTTGAAAGGTCTGGTCTCCTCAAGGGAGTTCCTTGATGCTGGTGAAGGGCTCTTGATCTAGGGAATTGGATTTGTGCTCTGGTTCCCTGAATTAAGCCTGAATACCTTCCATCCCCTCCCCCACATGTGCTGTATAATCCTATGGGTTTAGCATTACCCCATGATTATAATAATAATGAAGGGTCTCGTTCACTATCTTGCCTGAAGTGGGCAGACATTACAGTTGAAATGACCTTCTGAACCACAACTCACTCCATAATGAAGCCACTGGAGTATTACACATTTATGCCTATTTTACAAATATTTGATCAAGATTGCATTTAATTTAAAGAAAAGTGCCTTGATAGTGATGAAGGGCTCCTATTATTATTATAATAAAAAAGAAGCACTAAGCCACAAGGGCTATACAGAGAAGGGCTCCTAACAGTGCTGTATGGCCCTTGTGGGTTTAGTGCTTTTTGATAAATCAATAGATGTGAGAGAGATGGAGTTGGGGTATGATGTTGAGTGACGGACATTGGCTGAACCATTTGCCTCCTATTTGAATGCTGTATAGTCCTTGTGGCTTAGCGCTTCTTTTTTGATTATAATAATAATAATGCCTCCTATTTGCCCCAGATGCTGTGCAACCTCTATGGATGTAGCAACTCCCCATTAATAAAAGCTATACAGCATGGAACCTCATCATAAAATTAATTAAATCATTTGAAAAATATAAGTGACTATTAATCTCTAATGATAAATGGATTTAAAATATTATTGGATTTGGTATTAGTCAAAGTAATCCTCAATGTCAACATCTGGGTTAAGTAAGTCTTCGCCATACTCTGAGAGATCCATCTGGTTGAGAATAAGATTTTCAAAGGTTTCTTCCATGTCGGTCTCGCCAATTAACACTGCTCCTTGCATGCGACCATCTACCATAACACACTTTATGTATTCCAGTCCTGAAAAATGATAAACAGTATTTATCTTGATGAAGTAAATTATTATAAGCCATTCCTTACAAGCCACTTCAGTAGAGGTGTCATTGTTCAGTCAAAGGTATGAATACTGTTTTTGTTTTCAAATTTATACATGACTAGAGAAGCCTTTAACAAATAACTGTCTGATTTTTTTTTTTTTTTTTTTTTTTTTTTTAACAAGTCGGCCTTCTCCCACTGAGGCAGGGTGACCCAAAAAGAAAATATTTTCATCATTATTCAACACTTTCACCTCACTCACACAATCACTGTTTTTGCAGAGATGCTCAGAATACAACAGTTTAGAAGTATATACGTATAAAGATACACAACACATCCCTCCAAACTGCCAATAATAAATAGGTTAAACTGTACTGTATTACTTTATTTCTTGTCTTGTGTAATTATGAGCCTTATGACCTAATATATTTATACCCTAAGAAGAAAACACTAAAATACTGATAATCAGTTATATCAAATACAAACTGTACCAAAGGTGGGGCTTGAACCCGTGGTCAGTGTCATAAAACTCCAAACCTATTTGCCATCCACTGGGCCAGCTGGCTACAATAAGATTCATCCAACTAGGTACATATTTATAAACCACAGGAAGATTAGCATAGGCACCACTGTAACGACAAATGTAATCATATACCAAACACACATGCTACAACTAACCTTGTTGCTCAGCCACGAGTTTGAACATGTAATATAGCAGTGGTACGTGCCACATTATGCCATGAAGACTGCACATGCCTTACTGATACTTTGGGGTCCAGGTGCAAAATGCACACAAGGAGGAATGAAAAGGAAATTCCTATGAAATAATTTTTTTTTCAACAAACCAGCCATATTCCACTGAGGCAGGGTGACCTAAACAGAAAAATGAAAGTTTCTCTTTTTAAATTTGTAATGTATACAGGAGAAGGGGTTACTAGCCCTTTGCTCCCAGCATTTTAGTTGCCCCTTATGACATGCATGACTTGTTGTTAGGTAAGACACATATGCAACAGTTAGGTATCTTTATTATGAAACGTTTCGCCTACACAGTAGGCTTCTTCAGTCAAGTACAGAAAAGTTGATAGAAGCAGAAGATACTTGAAGACGATGTAATCAGTCCATCACCCTTAAAGTTTTGAGGTGGTCAGTCCCTCAGTCTGGAGAAGAGCATTGTTCCATAGTATGAAACAATATGGAGAAGAAGTGACAGGATGGAGCTTTTATAGCGCCAGGAGGTGAGACGTAGGCCACACTGTTGCATATGTGTCTTACCTAACAACCTGTCGGTGTTTTATACCATTTTAATGTTCAATCTGTCAGACACTGCAACACAAGGGTATCTTGGTACAGACCTGCAATCAACTTCGACAACTTCCACTAGTGAGAGGGGCTGGGTTTGAGAGGGACCTAACCTTTCAACATCTGAGTTCTTACCTCTCCTAGTGGCCTACGTCTCACCTCCTGGCGCTATAAAAGCTCCATCCTGTCACTTCTTCTCCATATTGTTTCATACTATGGAACAATGCTCTTCTCCAGACTGAGGGACTGACCACCTCAAAACTTTAAGGGTGATGGACTGATTACATCGTCTTCAAGTATCTTCTGCTTCTATCAACTTTTTTGTACTTGACTGAAGAAGCCTACTATGTAGGCGAAACGTTTCATAATAAAGATACCTAACTGTTGCATATGTGTCTTACCTAACAACCTGTCGGTATTTTATACCATTTTAATGTTCAATCTGTCAGACACTGCAACACAAGGGTATCTTGGTACAGACCTGCAATCAACTTCGA
The DNA here is from genome assembly GCF_038502225.1 of Cherax quadricarinatus. Lineage (NCBI taxonomy): Eukaryota > Metazoa > Arthropoda > Malacostraca > Decapoda > Parastacidae > Cherax > Cherax quadricarinatus. Next base: position 1,011,330 of record NC_091384.1, on the reverse strand, counting down.
CAACTTCCACTAGTGAGAGGGGCTGGGTTTGAGAGGGACCTAACCTTTCAACATCTGAGTTCTTACCTCTCCTAGTGGCCTACGTCTCACCTCCTGGCGCTATAAAAGCTCCATCCTGTCACTTCTTCTCCATATTGTTTCATACTATGGAACAATGCTCTTCTCCAGACTGAGGGACTGACCACCTCAAAACTTTAAGGGTGATGGACTGATTACATCGTCTTCAAGTATCTTCTGCTTCTATCAACTTTTCTGTACTTGACTGAAGAAGCCTACTGTGTAGGCGAAACGTTTCATAATAAAGATACCTAACTGTTGCATATGTGTCTTACCTAACAACCTGTCGGTATTTTATACCATTTTAATGTTCAACATGCATGACTTACAGAGAAAGAATTCTGTTCCACTTCCCCATGGAGATAAGAGGAAATAAAGAGGAACAAGAACTATTAAGAAAACAGAAGAAACCCCAGATGGGTAGACAGCAACCACCCAGGGAGGTACTACCGTCCTGCCAAGTGAGTGTAAAACGAAAGCCTGTAATTGTTTTACATGATGGTAGGATTGCTGATGTCTTTTGTCTGTCTCATAAATATGCAAGATTACAGGTATGTCTTGCTACTTCTACTTACACTTAGGTCACACTACACATACATGTACACATTTATTTATACACACTCATCTGAGTTTTCTTTGATTTTATCTTAATAGTTCTTGGTCTTATTACTTTTCCTTTTATATCCATGGGGAAGTGGAATAAGAATCTTTCCTCCATAAGCCATGCGTGTTGTAAAAGTCAACTAAAATGCCGGGAACAATGGGCTAGTAACCCCTTTTCCTGTAAAGATTACTAAAAAGAATAAGAAGAAGAAAATTGTCAAAGTGGGAAGTCTAAATGTGCGTGGATGTTGTGCAAATGATAAGAAAGAGATGTAAAGTAAAAGGACACAAGTGCAACTAATGTGACATTTTTATTGTGGCAACATTTCGCTCTCCAGGAGCTTTATCAAGCTTGATAAAGCTCCTGGAGAGCGAAACGTTGCCACAATAAAATGTCACATTAGTTGCACTTGTGTCCTTTTACTTTACATATTGTCGGTAATTCTACCAACTTTATTACAAGAAAGAGATGACTGTGGATGTTATGAATGAGAAGAAGCTGGATGTCCTGGCTTTAAGTGAAACAAAGCTGAAGGGGGTGGGAGAGTTTCAATGGAGATGAATAAATGGGATTAGGTCAGGGGTTTCAAATAGAGTTAGAGCTAAAGAAGGAGTAGCAATAATGTTGAAGGATAAGCTATGGCAGGAAAAGAGGGACTATAAATGTATTAATTCAAGGATTATGTGGAGTAAAATAAAGATTGGATGTGAAAAGTGGGTTATAATAAGCGTGTATGCACCTGGAGAAGAGAGAAGTGTAGAGGAGAGAGAGAGAGATTTTGGGAAATGTTGAGTGAATGCGTGGGGAGTTTGGAATCAAGTGTGAGAGTAATGGTGGTTGGGGATTTCAATGCTAAAGTGCGTAAAAATGTTATAGAGGGAGTAGTAGGTAAATTTGGGGTGCCAGGGGTAAATGTAAATGGGGAGCCTTTAATTGAGCTATGTGTAGAAAGAGATTTGGTAATAAGTAATACATATTTTATGAAAAAGAGGATAAATAAATATACAAGGTATGATGTAGCACGTAATGAAAGTAGTTTATTAGATTATGTATTGGTGGATAAAAGGTTGATGGGTAGGCTCCAGGATGTACATGTTTATAGAGGGGCAACTAATATAGTGGATCATTATTTAGTTGTAGCTACAGTTAGAGAAAGAGGTAGATGGGAAAAGAGGAAGGTGGCAACAACAAGTAAGAGGGAGGTGAAAGTGTATAAACTAAGGGAGGAGGAAGTTTGGGTGAGATATAAGCGACTATTGGCAGAAAGGTGGGCTAGTGCAAAGATGAGTAGTGGAGGGGTTGAAGAGGGTTGGAATAGTTTTAAAAATGCAGTATTAGAATGTGGGGCAGAAGTTTGTGGTTATAGGAGGGTGGGGGCAGGAGGAAAGAGGATTGATTGGTGGAATGATGAAGTAGAGGGTGCGATAAAAGAGAAAAAGGTAGCTTATGAGAGGTTTTTACAAAGCAGAAGTGTTATAAGAAGAGCAGAGTATATGGAGAGTAAAAGAAAGGTAAAGAGAGTGGTGAGAGAGTGCAAAAGGAGAGCAGATGATAGAGTGGGAGAGGCACTGTCAAGAAATTTTAATGAAAATAAGAAAAAATTTTGGAGCGAGTTAAACAAGTTAAGAAAGCCTAGGGAAAGTATGGATTTGTAGATGGGGAGATGGAGGTATTAGGTAGATGGCGAGAATATTTTGAGGAACTTTTAAATGTTAAGGAAGAAACAGAGGCAGTAATTTCATGCACTGGTCAGGGAGGTATACCATCTTTTAGGAGTGAAGAAGAGCAGAATGTAAGTGTGGGGGAGGTACGTGAGGCATTACGTAGAATGAAAGGGGGTAAAGCAGCTGGAACTGATGGGATCATGACAGAAATGTTAAAAGCAGGGGGGGATATAGTGTTGGAGTGGTTGGTACTTTTGTTTAATAAATGTATGAAAGAGGGGAAGGTACCTAGGGATTGGCAGAGAGCATGTATAGTCCCTTTATATAAAGGGTAAGGGGACAAAAGAGACTGTAAAAATTATAGGGAATAAGTTTACTGAGTATACCAGGAAAAGTGTACGGTAGGGTTATAATTGAAAGAATTAGAGGTAAGACAGAATGTAGGATTGCGAATGAGCAAGGAGGTTTCAGAGTGGGTAGGGGATGTGTAGATCAAGTGTTTACATTGAAGCATATATGTGAACAGTATTTAGATAAAGGTAGGGAAGTTTTTATTGCATTTATGGATTTAGAAAAGGCATATGATAGAGTGGATAGAGGAGCAATGTGGCAGATGTTGCAAGTATATGGAATAGGTGGTAAGTTATTAAATGCTGTAAAGAGTTTTTATGAGGATAGTGAGGCTCAGGTTAGGGTGTGTAGAAGAGAGGGAGACTACTTCCCTGTAAAAGTAGGTCTTAGACAGGGATGTGTAATGTCACCATGGTTGTTTAATATATTTATAGATGGGGTTGTAAAGGAAGTAAATGCTAGGGTGTTTGGGAGAGGGGTGGGATTAAATTTTGGGGAATCAAATTCAAAATGGGAATTGACACAGTTACCTTTTGCTGATGATACTGTGCTTATGGAAGATTCTAAAGAAAAATTGCAAAGGTTAGTGGATGAGTTTGGGAATGTGTGTAAAGGTAGAAAGTTGAAAGTGAACATAGAAAAGAGTAAGGTGATGAGGGTATCAAATGATTTAGATAAAGAAAAATTGGATATCAAATTGGGGAGGAGGAGTATGGAAGAAGTGAATGTTTTCAGATACTTGGGATTTGACGTGTCGGCGGATGGATTTATGAAGGATGAGGTTAATCAAAGAATTGATGAGAGAAAAAAGGTGAGTGGTGCGCTGAGGTATATGTGGAGTCAAAAAACGTTATCTATGGAGGCAAAGAAGGGAATGTATGAAAGTATAGTAGTACCAACACTTTTATATGGGTGTGAAGCTTGGGTAGTAAATGCAGCAGCGAGGAGACTGTTGGAGGCAGTGGAGATGTCCTGTCTAAGGACAATGTGTGGTGTAAATATTATGCAGAAAATTCGGAGTGTGGAAATTAGGAAAAGGTGTGGAGTTAATAAAAGTATTAGTCAGAGGGCAGAAGAGGGGTTGTTGAGGTGGTTTGGTCATTTAGAGAGAATGGATCAAAGTAGAATGACATGGAAAGCATATAAATCTATAGGGGAAGGAAGGCGGGGTAGGGGTCGTCCTCGAAAGGGTTGGAGAGAGGGGGTAAAGGAGGTTTTGTGGGCGAGGGGCTTGGACTTCCAGCAAGCGTGCATGAGCGTGTTAGATAGGAGTGAATGGAGACGAATGATAATTGGGACCTGACGATCTGGAGTTTACCTGGAGAGAGTTCCGGGGGTCAACGCCCCCGCGGCCCGGTCTGTGACCAGGCCTCCTGGTGGATCAGAGCCTGATCAACCAGGCTGTTGCTGCTGGCTGCACGCAAACCAACGTATGAGCCACAGCCCGGCTGATCCGGAACTGACTTTAGGTGCTTGTCCAGTGCCAGCTTGAAGACTGCCAGGGGTCTGTTGGTAATCCCCCTTATGTGTGCTGGGAGGCAGTTGAACAGTCTCGGGCCCCTGACACTTATTGTATGGTCTCTTAACGTGCTAGTGACACCCCTGCTTTTCATTGGGGGGATGGTGCATCGTCTGCCAAGTCTTTTGCTTTCGTAGTGAGTGATTCTCGTGTGCAAGTTCGGTACTAGTCCCTCTAGGATTTTCCAGGTGTATATAATCATGTATCTCTCCCTCCTGCATTCCAGGGAATACAGGTTTAGGAACCTCAAGCGCTCCCAATAATTGAGGTGTTTTATCTCCGTTATGCGCGCCGTGAAAGTTCTCTGTACATTTTCTAGGTCGGCAATTTCACCTGCCTTGAAAGGTGCTGTTAGTGTGCAGCAATATTCCAGCCTAGATAGAACAAGTGACCTGAAGAGTGTCATCATGGGCTTGGCCTCCCTAGTTTTGAAGGTTCTCATTATCCATCCTGTCATTTTTCTAGCAGATGCGATTGATACAATGTTATGGTCCTTGAAGGTGAGATCCTCCGACATGATCACTCCCAGGTCTTTGACGTTGGTGTTTCGCTCTATTTTGTGGCCAGAATTTGTTTTGTACTCTGATGAAGATTTAATTTCCTCATGTTTACCATATCTGAGTAATTGAAATTTCTCATCGTTGAACTTCATATTGTTTTCTGCAGCCCACTGAAAGATTTGGTTGATGTCCGCCTGGAGCTTTGCAGTGTCTGCAATGGAAGACACTGTCATGCAGATTCGGGTGTCATCTGCAAAGGAAGACACGGTGCTGTGGCTGACATCCTTGTCTATGTCGGATATGAGGATGAGGAACAAGATGGGAGCGAGTACTGTGCCTTGTGGAACAGAGCTTTTCACCGTAGCTGCCTCGGACTTTACTCTGTTGACGACTACTCTCTGTGTTCTGTTAGTGAGGAAATTATAGATCCATCGACCGACTTTTCCTGTTATTCCTTTAGCACGCCATGGTCACACTTGTCGAAGGCTTTTGCAAAGTCTGTATATATTACATCTGCATTCTTTTTGTCTTCTAGTGCATTTAGGACCTTGTCGTAGTGATCCAATAGTTGAGACAGACAAGAGCGACCTGTTCTAAACCCATGTTGCCCTGGGTTGTGTAACTGATGGGTTTCTAGATGGGTGGTGATCTTGCTTCTTAGGACCCTTTCAAAGATTTTTATGATATGGGATGTTAGTGCTATTGGTCTGTAGTTCTTTGCTGTTGCTTTACTGCCCCCTTTGTGGAGTGGGGCTATGTCTGTTGTTTTTAGTAACTGTGGGACGACCCCCGTGTCCATGCTCCCTCTCCATAGGATGGAAAAGGCTCGTGATAGGGGCTTCTTGCAGTTCTTGATGAACACAGAGTTCCATGAGTCTGGCCCTGGGGCAGAGTGCATGGGCATGTCATTTATCGCCTGTTCGAAGTCATTTGGCGTCAGGATAACATCGGATAGGCTTGTGTTCATCAAATTTTGTGGCTCTCTCATAAAAAATTCATTTTGATCTTCAACTCTCAGTCTGGTTAGCGGCTTGCTAAAAACTGAGTCATATTGGGACTTGAGTAGTTCACTCATTTCCTTGCTGTCATCCGTGTAGGACCCATCTTGTTGAAGTAGGGGCCCAATACTGGACGTTGTTCTCGATTTTGATTTGGCATAGGAGAAGAAATACTTTGGGTTTCTTTCGATTTCATTTATGGCTTTTAGTTCTTCCCGCGATTCCTGACTCCTAAAGGATTCTTTTAGCTTAAGTTCGATGCTTGCTATTTCTCTGACCAGTGTCTCCCTACGCATTTCAGATATATTGACCTCTTTTAGCCGCTCTGTTATTCTTTTCCGTCGCCTGTAAAGGGAGCGCCTGTCTCTTTCTGTTTTACATCTACTCCTCCTTTTTCTTAGAGGAATAAGCCTTGTGCATACATCGAGTGCCACCGAGTTAATCTGTTCTAGGCATAAGTTGGGGTCTGTGCTGCTTAGTATATCTTCCCAGCTTATATCGGTTAGGACTTGGTTTACTTGGTCCCACTTTATGTTTTTGTTATTGAAGTTGAATTTGGTGAATGCTCCCTCGTGACTAATCTCATTATGTTGGTCTGGGGCTCCGCGCATACATGACTGAACCTCAATTATGTTGTGATCTGAGTATATTGTTTTTGATATGGTAACATTTCTTATCAGATCATCATTGTTAGTGAAGATGAGGTCTAGTGTATTCTCCAGTCTAGTAGGCTCTATTATTTGCTGGTTTAAATTGAATTTTGTGCAGAGATTTAAAAGCTCGCGTGAGTGTGAGTTTTCATCAGAGCTGCCTCCTGGTGTTATTACTGCAACAATATTATTTGCTATATTCCTCCATTTTAGGTGCCTTAAGTTGAAATCCCCCAGGAGCAAGATGTTTGGTGCAGGAGCTGGAAGGTTTTCCAGACAGTGGTCAATTTTTAACAGCTGTTCCTTGAATTGCTGGGATGTTGCATCCGGAGGCTTGTAGACTACCACAATGACTAGGTTTTGGTTCTCGACCTTTACTGCTAAAACTTCCACTACATCATTTGAGGCATTTAGCAGTTCTGTGCAAACAAGTGACTCTGCAATGTACAGGCCAACCCCCCCCTTTTGCCTGTTCACTCTGTCACATCTGTATAGGTTGTAACCTGGGATCCATATTTCGTTGTCCAAGTGATCCTTTATGTGGGTCTCAGTGAAAGCCGCGAACATTGCCTTTGCCTCTGCGAGCAGTCCACGGATGAAAGGTATTTTGTTGTTTGTTGCTGGCTTTAGACCCTGTATATTTGCAAAGAAGAATGTTATCGGACTGGTGGTATTGTTGGTACTGGGGGGGGATTTTTTTTCCGGCATTAGTATCTGTATCTGTTGGTTTGGAGTGGAGGCCATCGACTGTGGTTCCACTCCAGGAATGACTGGATTTGGTGTACGATTTCTGCCATTTCCTGCCAGTTTTTTTTCCTTCCTGGCACTAAAAAACCTCTCCTTCTTGAGTGGCTGTGGCTACCCAGGTTTTCCCATGGCCTGGATGTTTTGTATCTTTTTGTCCCCTTTAGATGGTATGCCTGGCAATTTAAGTTATAGCACAGTCTTTCCTGTACTGAAGAGGTACACAGTTCAGGGTGAAAAAGCTTACAGGAAGGGAGTTTGCATTTTCCTGTTGTCATATGGGTATGGCATTTTCTAGGGTGGTCATAGTTGCACGTCCCATCTGTTTTTCCAGATTTCCCATGCCAGCAGATACCGAGTGCATAGTATGTGCACAGGCTTGGTTTCCGTTTGCCTTGGGTTTCTGTGACTGTATTCCCTGTTGGTGCATGTTTCCCTGTCTTACTTCTATCCTCCCTAGCACCAACAATGGAGCTCCCACCAGTTGTTTTTGGTAATATATCCTCACTATTGCTAGTGGAGTCCTCTTGTTTGCTATTTCCTGCGGTATTTCTAATTTGCAATATTGGTTTTATCTTATCTTTGACTACACTTGTTTCCTTACTATGGCTCCTGTCCCCTATGAGGTCATTTATATGTATTCCTTCCTGCATATAATTCCCGACTACCTGGACAAAATCTCCAGCTTCACCATTACTGTCTCCCAGGACAGCATCTCCAGCTTCCCCATTACTGTCTCCCAGGACAGCATCTCCAACTTCACCATTACTGTCTCCCAGGACAGCACCTCCAGCTTCACCATTACTGTCTCCCAGGACAGCACCTCCAGCTTCACCATTACTGTCTCCCAGGACAGCACTATCAGCCCCCCATTTACTGACTACCAGGACATCATCTCCAGCCTTACAGTTTCTGACTACATGGCCAGTATCAAGGGCAGTACCATTCAGCCCAGACTTTTTATGTTCCCATCTGTTGTAGAAAGCTTCCAGGTTTTCTATGAAAGCAGCTTTGATGTTGACCTCTTTTAATACCCTTGTGATTTTAGTCCACAGATTTATCTCATTTGGGCATACCCAAAAACACTTCCCTGTTTTAATACTGCTTGTAGCTAGTTCTTGGATATCTGCACAAGTGGCGTGACACCAATTTCCACAAAAATGACAATTTATGCATGTGGAAGCCTGTTTGTTTGACTGACCACAGACTACACACAGCTTCATAATGATTTGAATGGTTGATTTACTGCAATTCTACTAGCAACCTCTTGAAAATTCTATTAATAACCTGCTAGGTAGTGCACGAAACCGTTTGAAACCAGTCCAGGGTTCGGACCAGTCAAGGGTTCGGACCAGTCAAGGGTTCGGACCAGTCAAGGGTTCGGACCAGTCAAGGGTTCGGACCAGTCAAGGGTTCGGATCTGTTGGAGTGTGAGCAGGGTAATATTTAGTGAAGGGATTCAGGGAAACCGGTTATTTTCATATAGTCGGACTTGAGTCCTGGAAATGGGAAGTACAATGCCTGCACTTTAAAGGAGGGGTTTGGGATATTGGCAGTTTGGAGGGATATGTTGTGTATCTTTATACGTACGTATATGCTTCTAAACTGTTGTATTCTGAGCACCTCTGCAAAAACAGTGATAATGTGTGAGTGTGGTTAAAGTGTTGAATGATGATGAAAGTATTTTCTTTTTGGGGATTTTCTTTCTTTTTTGGGTCACCCTGCCTCGGTGGGAGACGGCCGACTTGTTGAAAAAAAAAAAAAATATATATATATATATATATACGTATTTGGGTCACCCTGCCTCGGTGGGAGACGGCCGACTTGTTGAAAAAAAAAAAATATATATATATATATATATACGTATTTGGGTCACCCTGCCTCGGTGGGAGACGACCGACTTGTTGAAAAAAAAATATAATATAATATATATACATGTGTAGTGTGACCTACACAGTGACCTACGCAGTAATGGATTTAAATTAGATAAGTTTAGATTTAGAAAGGACACAGGAAAGTATTGGTTTGGAAATAGGGTAGTTGATGAGTGGAACAGTCTACCTAGTTGGGTTATTGAGGCTAGGACTTTGGGTAGTTTCAAATTTAGGTTGGATAAGTACATGAGTGGGAGGGGTTGGATTTGAGTGGGACTTGCACATCAGAGCTTATTTCTTGGGTGGCATTGAAAATTGGGTTGGTCAAATGTTTTGTTAGAGGGATGAATTGTAAAGGACCTGCCTAGTATGGGCCAACAGGCCTGCTGCAGTGTTCCTCCTTTCTTATGTTCTTATGTTTATACCTGGTAGCCCATGTGTTTATGAGACAGAGAAAAAGACACCAGCAATCCTAGAATCATGTAAAACAATTACAGGATTCCATGTCACACTCACTTGGCAGGAGGGTAGTACCTCCCTGAGTGGTTGCTGTCTACCAACCTACTACCAAGGACACATTACTTACCTTAGTGTATAAGTGGATGACGGGCATAAACAAGGGAGACATTAATAAAGTACTGAGGGTGTCGAACCAGGTAAGAACCAGGAATAATGGATTTAAGTTGGATAAATTTAGATTTAGAAAGGACATAGGTAAGTACTGGTTTTCTAACAGAGGTGTAGATGCGTGGAACAGTCTTCCCAGTGGGGTGATAGAGGCTAGGACCTTGGGTAGCTTTAAGAAGAGACTGGACAAATATATGAGTGGGAGGGGCTGGGTTTGATTGGTGTTGGGGGGTGCGGGAGTTGTTTCTTGAGTAGCTTTAGGTAGAGATCGTTTTGATAAGGACCTGCCTCGTATGGGCCAGTAGGCCTTCTGCAGTGTTCCTACATTCTTATGTTCTTATGTTAAAATATTTTCGTCCTTAGCTTATACTGTGGTGAATATATTTGTTGTAGGAAGTCTGAATAAATGAAGAACGGGTATAACTGAAAACCACTGCATTAGCAAAAGTTTAAAACAGGGCCCTCCTGTAATGATAAATATGTAACCTAATACACACACTTCCTCCAACTATGATTTTCATTGCCCAAAACACATTATAATTTACCTTTAGTATATCTTAGAAGAACTTCATATTTCCTATCTAGCCCTTGTCCATTAAAGAGCCCCAGAAGGATGACCTTGTTGCCAAAAAACTTGGTGGCATGAGAAAACAATTCAAAACAAAAATCCATGTAAACTTCTTCTTGAGCAAGGGATGACCACATACATTTTGCAGCGTATGACCCCATTTGGCGTGCCTGTGTCCAGAGACGCATCTGAAAACAAAATGGAAAATACATTCAACACTTTTTTTTTAAACACTGGCCATCTCCCACTGAGGGAAGGTGACCCAAAAAAACTTTCACCATCATTCATACTGTCACTGCCTTGCCAGAGGCGTGCAGATATTTATATAGCATTTTGATTATAAGAACATTAGAAAGGAGGAACACTGCAGCAGGCCTGTTGGCCCATACTAGGCAGGTCCTTTACAATTCATCCCACTAACAAAACATTTGTCCAACTCAATTTTCAATGCTACCCAAGAAATAAGCTCTGATGTGAAAGTCCCACTCAAATCCAACCCCTCCCACTCATGTACTTATCCAACCTAAATTTGAAACTACCCAAAGTCCTAGCCTCAATAACCCAACTAGGAAGACTGTTCCACTCATCAACTACCCTATTTCCAAACCAATACTTTCCTATGTCCTTTCTAAATCTAAACTTATCTAATTTAAATCCATTACTGTGGGTTCTCTCTTGGAGAGATATCCTCAAGACCTTATTTATGAATCTTAGCCCTAGGTTTCTCTTGATGCTTACCACCTTTAGGACTCAAGTTGGCTAACCAACTTCCCTTTAATCTGCCATCTCCATTACGTCTAAGAACTAACCTGAAACCAGTGTGGTGCCAGCTGCCAATTAGGTGTGCAAACATCTCCTGCTGCAAACACATCTTTCTCCAATGTTCTCATCTTGTCATCAACCAGCAGTCCACCATCATCACCAACTGTTAACTTGTTCCCTTCGGCATATATAACACAAGAATTATGAAACTGTTATGAAGTATGAAAAGAATGATTCTTGTAGTAGGGACCATGGGGGCATTGGTGTAAAATTAAAGTAAGCCCTCGTGGTCCATCAGCCCATTCTTATATTCGATTCTTATGACCAGAGTCTTTGGTAAGATGGGTAAGGAAGAAGGATGGGTAAGGATAGAAATATTGGAAAAGGGTGGGAGGGGGGAGTGAGGTAGGATATAAAAGGTAAGTGGCCCAAATTTTTATATATTAAACTAGGACTAAAACTACTTAATGATAAAAAATACACTATTTTACTTTATAAGTTTAATATATGCTATTGACAGGTAAGAGTGTAGAAAATATATATATACATGTACAGGTTTTGCTCACAGCTTACAGGTAAATAGAACTGGTTGTTAAAATTATTTATGTACAAGTCAAAATTAAAAGTTGCATGGGTAGGATAATAATCGTAATAAAGTTGGTAGAATTACCGACAATATGTAAAGTAAAAGGACACAAGTGCAACTAATGTGACATTTATTGTGGCAACGTTTCGCTCTCCAGGAGCTTTATCAAGCCATTACAAACAATACATGGACACAGAGGGTATATAAAGGCTCAGAGTGAGTAATAGCTTTTATATCCTTTTACTCATGTACGAATTAATTGCTCTACCATATTGTATTACTTTTGTCACTACCACTACTACTACTACTACTACTACTACTACCACTAGTGAACATCGAAATGGTACCTCACTAGTATTCACCTCACTCTGAGCCTTTATATACCCTCTGTGTCCATGTATTGTTTGTAATGGCTTGATAAAGCTCCTGGAGAGCGAAACGTTGCCACAATAAATGTCACATTAGTTGCACTTGTGTCCTTTTACTTTACAGGATAATAATCATAATACAGCAGAACGTCAAGCAATCGTAATAATAATGATGTAATAAGAGTTTACAGATACCACCAATAAATAAACATTTAGGGCAGACTTAAAGTAAGCCAGGGATAGAGGTATGTATATGTAATTTAGCTTAACCCAACCCCACCTTTCTTAATCTAACCTGAATTAACTTAACCTTACTTTAAATAAAGAAAATAAAATTTGAGTAAAAATCTAAAGTGTTAAGAAATTGACATTAAACACGTCACAAAAAAAAAAATGCACTAAAATGTACATTAGTTGGGTCCCACAGCAGAAATATGAACTATTTTTACTATATGTGATTTTTGTTTTCCTCTTTTAATATTTTAACATGCTGGCCGTCTCCAACTGAAGCAGGGTGACCCAAAAAAGAAAATTTTTCCCCATCATTTACACCAGTGGTATTCATTGCACGGCTTGCGAGCCACTATTAATAACAAGATATGCAGGCTAATATTACCATGTCTAATTTTTCTCATTTACTATATTGCACTAGCAGCTCAGTACTACTTAATTTAGTTGAGTTACGCTAACTTGCAGTAGCTGCGGCTCTCTCAATCAATGTGTTTAACCGAAGTGGCTCTCTTGCAAAAATTAATGAATAACACTGATTTACACTATCACTGTCTTGCCAGAGGGGCACAAATATGATAGTTTAGATGTCCCTCTAAACAGCAAATATAAATGATATAGCTTCCTCTTATTCACAAAGTACTATTGTACATTTACCCCATAAATGTACAATAGTATGTATTTTGTACATTTACCCCATAAATGTACAACAGTATTTTGTACAGTCTATGATTAGTGTATAAGTATATAGTGTACGCACACAAATAGCTTTTAGTCTATGGTACACCCATGAGTAATTTCTACAGGCTTTGATAGTGTGCACATGAGTAAGCTTTTACACACACTAGGATATAGTATACAGCCTCTCCTCACTTAATGACGGAGTTCCGTTCCTAAGACCACATCGGTAAATGAATTTACCGCTAAGTGAGGAGCATACTATAATGGTAGTAGGTTTGTGTCAACCATCTTTGATATTGTTTTAATGTCACTTTTGCATCATTTATAACATTTCTGGTATATTTTAAAATGTTTATACAGTAGTGTACTGTATATTGTATTAAACAGAGCAGAGGAAATCAGCTTTAATACACATTATTTAGGTATGTATACTGGTCAGAGAGCCCGTCGTAAGTCCGAATCGTCGGTAAATGAGTACGTTGCTAAGTGAGGAGAAGCTGTATATGGAGTGTACTCAAGGTCTAATACCTGACTATACAGTTGTATTATCAATACTGAACCAGAAGAAGAGGAAACAGAATTGAACAGCATCTTACCTGGTAAGAAAACAGAGACATTGGGTGTAACACCAATTGCTGACACAATGAAGTCACATCCATATACTGTTCCATTCGTAAGTTCTACGTAGACAGGCCAGTCCTCTGAATTGTGTAAAAGGAGGACAAATTGATGAACACTACAATGAAGTAATCTTAATGGAACACTCTACTCCTTAAGCCTAGCCTTACAATTATTTAAGAAAAATTTCCCCATATGTATAACTAATATGATCTATAAAAAATAATAATATACAATACTATGTAGAACAATAGTACAGTGCTATATGTAGAAAAGCGTGGAGGAGGGCCCTGCTTCATGGTGATTCACTAATACGGACATTTCAAATTATACCCAAAAATTCATTTGTAGGGTTCCTGATTCACTATTACGGTGTCTGCGCACCACCCATCCACTGTTTACATCCTCCATGAGCTCTGCGTCTCTCCTGATTATGTCTGGAAACTTTTCAAAGGTTTCAAGTGTTTTAAAGTTATCGCATATTTTCTATATATATTTTTTTTGTGTTACAATGACATCTAAGGGTAGTTGTGATAAAAAGAGGAGTCATATGCCAAATTAGAAGCAATTAAATGCAGTGAACAAGGCATGTCAATGACAATAAGCATACACAAATAACCCGCACATAAAAGAGAGAAGCTTCTCTCTTTTATGTGCGGGTTATTTGTGTATCGTTCCAGTCACGGTATTGTGCCTTTTTGTTATTTACAATAAGCATAATAACAATAATAATCTCTCTCTGGGGTACATTAAATGTTGTATATTACATTATTATAGATATTTTCATTAATCCATCTACGACATTCGTACATTCTACAAGATTGATGGACTGAACTCATCGACTCCAGGCTGAGGGACTGATTACCTCAAACTCCTCCTCTCCTTGCGCCTTCCTCTTTGTATTGGACTGATGAAGCCACTGTGTGGCGAAACGTTTTCTGAATAAAGATTCCCATATGCTGCATAAGTGTCTCAATCTTCAACTTGTCGGTTTTTCAAACCATTCATCACATACTAGACCTGGTTGGGAACGGTTCTCCATTCTGTCTCCAGGTTGTGTCTTGGCCTTCTCTTAACTGAGTTGCAGACACCCATTTCCAACTGTATATAGTGTGGAGGAAAATATTTCTCAAAGTCATTCAGCTGTGTTTGTTCTGAAGAATTGAGATATGCAACACATGGGAATCTTTATTGAAGAAACGTTTCGCCACACAGTGGCTTCATCAGTCCAATACAAAGTTGAAGTAGGTAAGGAGAGTAGAAGTTTGAGGTAAGTGTAAGCAACAGAAGAGACTGGACAAATATATGAGTGGGAGGGGCTGGGTTTGATTGGTGTCATGGGGTATGGGAGTTATTTCTTGGGTAGCTTTAGGTAGATGTCGTTTTGATAAGGACCTGCCTCGTATGGGCCAGTAGGCCTTCTGCAGTGTTCCTACATTCTTATGTTCTTATGACATTTTTTTTAAATTAGTATATAAAAAACACACTACATATCATATAAACAAAATACATACAAATATAGTAAAACAAATTAACGTAACTGTGAGGTATGGTAGCTAGGCGGGCTATCACACCTAATGACTTCCTATAATAAATACTACTCACCTCTCATCCTACGTTAAGATTACAAATATTTTAAAGTGAGTAATGAGTGTACTGTATGTGCATTTTACTTTGTCTTTCTTTTTGTGCCTATTTCTATTGCTAATGTAATATATGATAGTGTAAACATGTTATCAGGCATTTATATGAATTTAAAAATGAAAAAGAACTGTGATTTGCTGTACAGCAGTGGCCTGGGTGGGTGTGAGTTGGACCTGACTAGCTTGTGCTGCTGGGTCTGGTACAGTGCTCCATCCTTGAGTGGGGATGACCAGACTGGGTGGGTCATTGGGATAATCTGGGGGGTGGGTCATTGGTCTAATCCGGGGGGGGGGGACATGGACCTGCTCCGCGTGGGTCAGTAGGTCTGTTGCAGTGTTCCTTCTTTCTTATGTTCTTATAAGCAGGGCCCTCCTGTACCATAAAATGGGAATTCTTTTTGTAGTTACACTCGGATATGAGAAAATACTGTAGTTTTTTATTAATACACTGGCCATTCCCCACTCAGGTAGGGTGACCCAAAAAAGAAGACACATTTTCACCATCATTCACTCCATCACTGTCTTCTAGAGGCATGCTTGCATTACATATCTTTGCCATATCTCCACCCCTTCTTCAGAGTGCAGGAACTGTACCTCCCACCTCCAGGACTCAAGTCCAGCTAACTGGTTTCCCTGAGTCCCTACATGTTACCTTGCTCACACTCCAACACCACATCAGGTCATAAAAACCATTTGCCTCCACTTGCTCCTATTCATAGTATTTTATACTAGAGTATCATTAAATAATTTTGAATGCAGGAAATGTCACTAAATTTGTATTAAAAAATCTTTATACTATAAATACAAAAGAAATTTGAGATTCTAAGCATTGGAATCTTCTTAGTAAACAGCCCTCTTGTACATTCAAAATTTCTAAAACAATAACTATCATAGATATTACATTAATGAAATATATTTTCTAGAAGTCACCGAAGTTAGAGTACTTACCCTCCTCAGAATTTAATTTTGTTACTGTTTTTCCATATTGTTTAACAGCTGCAGGTTCTAGTATAGTCTTGAGCTCCACCTCCGTCTCTATGAAAACTTTGCGTTGGTGACAACCCTTCAATTCTAGTCCAGTATGCCAGTCTGGTCCAAGGGCTCCTCCCGGTACTGTTCTGCCACCCTTTCAAACATATTACTGAGTTAATTATTCCACTTAGACTACTATTATGCAGGATACTGCATTGTTGTAATAAATTTATAATATAAAGTGTTTGTAGTGTGCTGAAGATCCATTAAAAATATTGTAAGTGCTTAAGTGGACACAAATTGAACAGTAGACAGACACATATCAGATGGGGGACTGAGAGAGATGTGATGGGGGACTGAGAGAGATGTGACTGGGGATTGAGAGAGATGTGACAGGGGACTAAGAGATGGGTGTGCAGACACTAGCACTCTAGAGCTGCTGGAAAGATGTGCCGGAACAAGGTTGCTGGAAAGATGTGCTGGAACAAGGTTGATGGAAAGATGTGCTGGAACAAAGTTGCTAGAAAGATGTGCCAGAATAAGGTTGCTGGAAAGATGTGCTTGAGCAAGGTTGCTGGAACAAGGTTGCAGATAAGTAGTGTGTGGTTTTTTTGGTAATGCTTAGGCCATATGTTGTTTTTGGCAAAATTTTTTGTACTCTTTAAGTTGGCCCTAGCACTGGGCCTGGCCCTAGTATTTATGTGGGGCCTATGTGGGTCATGGAGACCCACTGCTGTGGATACGTATTTCATATGGCCTAACTTTAATTAACTAGTAGCAGTATACCAGCGAGCTATTTTGTAATATATGTGAAATATGTAGAAGGCAGGTTTTGTGTTGTATATATTGTACTTTCTCTTTCTTTCAACACACCGGCAGTATCCCACCAAGGCGGGGTGGCCCAAAAGAAAAAAACGAAAGTTTCTCCTTTCAAATTTAGTAATATATACAGGAGAAGGGGTTACTAGCCCCTTGCTCCCGGCATTTCAGTCACCTCTTACGACACCCATGGCTTACGGAGGAAGAATTCTGTTCCACTTCCCCATGGAGATAAGAGGAAATAAACAAGAACAAGAACTAGAAAGAAAATAACAGAAAACCCAGAGGGGTGTGTATATATATGCTTGTATATGTATGTGTAGTGTGACCTAAGTGTAAGTAGAAGTAGCAAGACATATCTGAAATCTTGCATGTTTATGAGACAGACAAAAGACACCAGCAATCCTACCATCATGTAAAACAATTACAGGCTTTCATTTTACACTCACTTAGCAGGACGGTAGTACCTCCCTGGGCGGTTGTTGTCTACCAACCTACTACCTAGGGTATTACCTGGAGTTTACCTGGAGAGAGTTTCGGGGGTCAATGCCCCTGCGGCCCGTTTATCTGGTTCTCCATGGGGAAGTGGAACAGAATTCTTCCTCCGTAAGCCAAGCGTGTCGTAAGAGGTGACTAAAATGCCGGGAGCAAGGGGCTAGTAACCCCTTCTCCTGTATATATTACTAAATGTAAAATGAGAAACTTTCGTTTTTCCTTTTGGGCCACTCCGCCTCGGTGGGATACGGCCGGTGTGTTGAAAGAAAGAAAGAAAGAGTTTATCTGGTCTTCCTGATAATCAAACCTAAAGTACCGACCACTTGTTTAGCATTTTGTGTAGGGTCACCCTGCCTCGGTACATGACTGGTATGTTGAAAAACAATCTTATTATGTTCATGTATTGTATTGATAAAGCCACTGGATGGTGAAACTTCTACAAATAAATATACCCAGATATTGTGCATGTGTCTAATTCATCAATCCATAATTAACTAGATGATGTTTTGGTAGATCCAAGACAATCAAGTTTTTGGCAAAAACAGCTAAGGAAAAAGTGACGGTGAATGTGTTTTGTTCTTAGGGTCATCAAGCATCGACTGAAAAAAAGACAAGTGTTGAATAAAATTAAGAGCTCAAATATTAATAGCTGTAAGACCACCTACATAAATATCAGTACAAGAGTCTTCAGTACAAACCTCAATCTTATCTACAATGTACTTCCTTCTCTTGACTGGTGTAATACTCTCTGTTTTCTCCTTATCCAATTCTGGCCTAAGAAATTCTGCAGCCCCAGCATCAACGAAATTTGCTGTTGTGTACTTATCCTTGATGGCCCATATAATCTGTATTCCTGCAACAAATGAGAGAAATAATCTCCAAGTAAAGATACACTGCACATGAGTCTAAAAAGTGTTACACTGTAGAAAAGCATCAAAAATTGGGATCAAGAAGTTAACTGCACAGGAACCTCTATAAAATGTTTCAGCAGTAATTTATAATTCAACATCATGAGGAATGTTTGAACTGGTGGTAGTCATTACTAGACTTATATGCATAGCCAATGAGCCAACTCCATTCATTATGAAGGTTTAGGAGACTTATTTATATATTTATACAGTAGATCATGGATTATCTGGCACTTCTGGGGGACAGAATCATCACATCATTTATTGTTCCCTTTGTTCTGCACATTCCGAAATGTCGTCATAAGTTTCTTTCTCTCTGCGAGTTATTTGTGTATTGTTCCGGGCAGGTTATTGTGCCTTGTTATTCTTTGTATTATCAGTTTAGATGGAAGATCAAACCAAACCACTGGATAATGTTGGAAGCTGAATAACTGAGAACAGGATAATTAATGCTCTACCATACTTGACAATGCAAATCTTGTTAAATATCATAAAATACTGTAAGTGTATCAGGCAAACAAAACAGCACTGATGAAGCTATGCAGTGTGTCCATGTGTGCTGGCTGAACCTTTCTAGGTGAAGCAATGAAGGCTCAATCCTCCTTCCAGTAATAGAACCACCACCCTCAATGATGAGAGTTGCAAGTCTGACCACCAACTATGCTGGGTGAGGAAAAAATGCTTGTGTATAATTCAGGATATTTATTAAATTCTTGAATAAATATAAATCCTTTAATATCCTTTAATAAATCTCCTGAACTATACACAAGCATCCTTTTCCACAATTTGTTGGTGTCACCAGACCATTTTCAACCTATGTTGAGTGATTTTGAATATACACAGTGATCTGTAATGTACAGATACATCCTCCAGGTAGACTCCAAGTAAACCAGCAAAATGTTGGGTAAAGGGACTAATGTGTCATATTATCATGGCAATGTTTTGCTCTCCAGGAGCTTTGTCAAGCCTTGACAAAGCTCCTGGAGAGTGAAACGTTGCCACAATAAAATGTCACATTAGTTGCACCTGTGTCCATTTACCAAACAGATGCGAACTGCTGAGTCCTTCCCTCAAGACTCCATAGATACACTAAACACAACTCGCAAAACCTACAAGAACTTACCTGTGACTTCATAAACCATTTCTGTGGCAATGCCTCCATTTCCAACAATGAGAATTCTTTTTGCATCTTTAATACGAGACTGGAACTGCTGTGCTGACTCTGTATCTCTTATACAGACAACATGTGGACTATTCTCTACCAGCTTGGGACTGGCTCCAGAGCAGATGCATAGCTTTTCATAGGAGAAAACTCTTCCTGCAGATGTGTATACATGCTGCAAAATTCATATATAAATTGCTAGGTCAAACATGTTCATAAATGCAGAACAGTGTACCTATATCATTACTATTCATGAAGGAGGGGTTTGGGATATTACTGTTTGGAGGGACATCTAAACTGTCATATCTATGCATCTCTGGGAAGAAGGTGATAGTGTGAAAAATGGTGAAAGCATTTCTTTTTCGGGTCACCCTATCTCAGTGAGAGATAGCCAGCATGTTAAAAAACATTAACATGGTGTAGTAATGAAGTCTGATCCAAGGAGAGAGCAGCTCCATTTCTTCAGAACAAGAGCTCTTCCCTGGCATCAAAGCACCCATCTCTTAGAGGGCTACAAATATGAAAGATTTAATGTACTGCAGTTAAATAGTATAGTATTTCTCAATGTTATTCCTGTCATCACTACAAACATATCAATTTTTTTAACACACTGACTGCCTCCCACTGAGGCTGGGTGACCTGAAAAAGGAGAAACACTTTCATCAGCACTTACTCCATCGCTATCTTGTTAGAGGAGTGCCAATACTACAATTCAAAATACAGGAACTCCTTACTTAACGACCTACCTGTTTAACGACAGCTCAGACTTACGACCAGTTCTCCAATCAGTGTACTAGATGTGTATGTTACTTTTTTATTATTTTTTAATGCCTAATTCTATTTTTAATATACTAAAAATGTTGCAAATGGTGCAAAGGTGACATTAAAACAATATTTGAAGATGGCCGACACAAACCCACTACCAGTACAGCATGCTTGAGGTATCAGTAAGAGGCGGCTCCTCGCTTAACGACCAATTCGCTTACCAACCTACTCTTAGGAACAGAACTAGGTTGTTAAATTAGGAGTACCTGTATATTAATATTGAACTTACTTATTTTGTAAAAAATTTCAGATCTTTTTCAGCTTCCTAAAAAATGTGCAAATCTATTTCTGTTATTCATGTGTTCTAAATTAATAAACTTGTTTTTTCAATTTACTTCACCTGTTTCTCAGCATGAAGGCGAACAACAGTGTCTCTTACGACTGTTACATTTGGGCAGTTATTCTCAAGTTCCTCTGCTGGTCGTTCTTCAACATCAAAGGCATCCAAGGTTTTGGTTAGAGGCAAGACGTTTGTAACTGCCTTTATAAGTGATGTGGCAGTAATAACGACAGTCTTGGCTTCAGGGTGCAAAATATATAACTGCAAAGATGTAACATTCATTATTATTATTATTACTAGTTTCATAATTATTATTATATTAATGGAAGCACTAAACCTTTAGAATTCAGAAAGCAACTGGGGAACAGGAATTAAACAGGTTTGATCAAAGGAAAGAGAAGACATGCCCAACTCCTTGGATCAAGAGTCTCTCACTGGCATCAAGGAGCCTCCCTTGAGAGAAGTTAGGTCAATGAGAGAGATGTCTTAAAAAATGTCCCCCTTTTCATCTAACAATAAGTAGGTAACCAGTTGTTAGTCCACCACTGTAAATTACATCTTGGGCAGGGTGAGAAACTCTGTCAAGTGTTCTTATAATTACTGCCCTTATTAACTTAGCAGTAAATACAAATTATAACAAGAGTAATGTATACATCTGTATTTTTGGATACAATTCTAAAAATGAAAATTATTATTATGTATTGCATGACTATAGGCTTTTTAATACAGCCTCTCCTCACTTAACAACAGAGTTCCGTTCCTAAGACCACATCAGTAAAGGAATTCATCGCTAAGTGAGGAGCATACTATAATGGTAGTGGATTTGTGTCAGCTGTCCTTGATATTGTTTTAATATCACCTTTGCACCATTTATAACATTTCTGGTATATTTTTAAATGTTTATACAGTAGTGTACTATACTATATATTGTAATAAACATAATAGAAGAAATTAGCACTAATATACACTATTTACGTATGCATACTGATCAGAGGGCTCGTCATAAATCCAAGTCGTCAGTAAACAAGTATGTCACTACGTGAGGAGAGGCTGTATATGATACAATCAACATGAATATAAAAAGGTGGCCTGGTGGCTAAAGCTTCCGCTTCACACACGGAGGGCCCGGGTTCGATTCCCAGCGGGTGGAAACATTTCGACACGTTTCCTTACACCTGTTGTCCTGTTCACCTAGCAGCAAATAGGTACCTGGGTGTTAGTCGACTGGTGTGGGTCACATCCTGGGGGACAAGATTGCGGACCCCAATGGAAATAAGTTAGACAGTCCTCGATGACGAACTGACTTTCTTGGGTTATCCTGGGTGGCTAACCCTCTGGGGTTAAAAATCCGAACGAAATCTTATCTTATCTTATCTAGAGCATACAATAGTTACAAATAAAAAATGTTATACTATAAGTACAGTGGACCCCCGATTTACAATATTATTTCATTCCAGAAGTATGTTCAGGTGCCAGTACTGAACGAGTTTGTTCCCATAAGGAATATTGTGAATTAGATCAGTCCATTTCAGACCCCCAAACATACACATACAAACGCACTTACATAAATACACTTACATAATTGGTCGCATTGGGAGCTGATCGTAAACCGGGGGTCCACTGTAGTTACAAAACAGGTATAAGCTATATTTGAAAAGCCAATTATTATGTAGAGCATTTTGGCCATTCTTAAACTTTGACTTAATATTAGAATTTAAAATCAAGACACAAGTAAATAAAATAATGAGTTAAAAAGAAATAATATATAGGTAAGTTCTGGATTACTTGAAAGTTCACACTGGTACAGTACATGTATATATGTAGAAAATATGCAGAATATAAACTTTAATACAGAGGGGCCCTGCTTATAAAGCAGGTTAGTTTCTGAGTTACTGGTGCAAAATGAACGATAGCTTTTTCTCACTTTCAAATGCATATAAAAGTCTGATAAATGTTTACACTATCATATATTAAGTGAGCAATAGAGCTAACCCTAAAAAGTGCATATACAGTAAAGTACATACTTTACTTACCTTAAAATATTTTTGTTCTTAGCTTATAGTGAGTGGAGAATATATTTATTGTAGGAAATCTGAATAAATGAAGAATAGGTAAAATTGAAAGTGTCTGTACATGTATTACCAAAACACTGTAAAGCAAAGTGCTGTAAAGTGGGGCCTGCCTGTATATGCACTTGCATTATTCAATTCAAAGTTTATTCTCTATAAGGATTACAATGCTGAGTTTACAGAAATTTGGTTAGTGTTTGGTTTACATGTAGTAAAATTGTGATTACAGAGTGTACCACTAGAATGCTTAGCATGGCTAGGCATTTCGGGCATACTTTATGGCTAAAATACCAGAAGAAAATGATAATAAATCATATTTTTCAGACAAATGTACCAGACAACTGTTAGTATATTACAAAATATTCAGGGAAAACTAATACAGTAGACAGGGACAGGCTGTTTGACAGGTGAGAAACAAGAACTCAGAGACACAGTTGAGAGTTAAAGACACAAATGAGGATAGGATTGTCAGGTAGTATTTCTTCAGCCTGAGGATGGTCGGGAATTGGAATGATCTAGATGAAGCAGTGGAGGCAGGCTCCATGCACAGTGTTAGGCACAGGTATGACAGAGCCCACGAGGCCATGAGTGAAATTGGCAAGTGGCAATTTAAGAGGCAGGGCCAGGAGTTGAGATTCAACCCCTGCCAAAAAAAAAAAAGGCGAGTATAAGGTGAGACTTACATGTTCAGCGCATGTAACGCCTGCTATACCTCCTCCCACAATAACATATGTATAGTTTTCTATGTCTTCCATTGAAATCTCTTCTTTCACAAGATACTCACTTCTTTCCTTCAAAAAAAAAAAAGAAAATATTGAGAATTACTGTTCTACTGGTTCTGTATTACACTAGAATATTAATGAAAATGCTAAGCTAGTAAGGGTCATTTAGTACAACATGGGGAGACGAAAAAATGGTTCAGGAATTATTATTATTATTACTATTATTAGCAAATAATTATACAGTACAGTGGACCCCCGGTTTACGATCACCTCCCAATGCGACCAATTATGTAAGTGTATTTATGTAAGTGCATTTGTATGTGTATGTTTGGGGGTCTGAAATGGACTAATCTAATTCACAATATTCCTTATGGGAACAAATTCGGTCAGTACTGGCACCTGAACATACTTCTGGAATGAAATAATATCGTAAACTGGGGGTCCACTGTATTAATAATGATTAAAATAAAATAATAATAATGATAATTATAAATCTTTAATAAGGTTATATACAATGTAAGGTACTTTTTCTTTATTCATAATTTTTGTATTTAGCATATTCTTGTTCAATATAAAGTTGAAGATGATTTCATTAGGATTATTAACACAGGAAGATAGTAATCAAAGAAAGCCAAACAGTCTGGTTTATTTTCATTAATGCTTTTGATCCTGTTCCCCAGAAAGCCACCAACAATCAAATGACTCCCAGGTGCCTAAGAGAGCATGGGCAGCAGGTCTAAAGAAACATGCCTAATGTCTCCATGAACCCCAGGATCGAATTCGGGTCCTTCAGTTGCAAGCATGAGGCAGTACTATGCAAGCCAACAGAGTCTGGCATGGTCTCTGATGAACAGGACAACATATTAATAGATCTTGGGCTTTCGGGACAACCTGACAATCTTCGCAGAGTATTGTCCAAGACCCCAAATTCTGTACCAGACAAGGCGAGATATATGGGCATGTTGCCATATACCTGCTGTCCTTGTTTACCTAGTAGTAAACAGTAGACTGCTGTGGGTGGCATCCTGAAGAAGAGGACCTAAGGATTACAATGAAAATAATATACTATATATATATATATACGTATATATATGTGTGTAGTGTGACTTGCAAATGTTAACCTGTGTTAGTAATCCAAATAAAGTTGCCTTTTTCAACTTTACACTACTGTACCAGTAAGTCAAGAAGACAAACTGTATGCAGATTATTAACCCATGATGGCCAACTTTTTCTTATGGACAAAGAAAGCTAAACCCAAAGAGGTCATGTACAGCTACTGTGGAAGAGCAAGCAAATTGGTCTGATTCAGAGTTCAATTAAGCAGTGTTTCTCTGGCTAGTATTTTATCCATAGTGGTATACATTACAAACCAACCTGGAAAAATACCCTGACTTTGCCCACTGTAAATAACTCATTGCCACTTAAAACTGTGTGTGTGTGTGACTTAATTCATGTCTGCATAAATAATTCATTATGATTGTAACCAGATATAAACATGTAAATACTAGTTCATTACCATTGTAACTTGTTCACCAATCAAAACTTTGTGGCCCGGTCTCTGGACCAATTATGTACCTCTGTAATATTTTGACTACCGCCCACAGGATGGGTATGGGGTGCATAATAAACATATTAAACTAACTTTGTCTGGCTTTAATTCGCACATCTCCAGTAAAATTATCACTGAGCACCTCAGGTGACCTACTGTATTATAGAAAACAATGGTAAACCTATTATAAGATTTATCAAAAATAAAAAAAAAATTATTTTAATATACAAAACAGTACTGTATTAACAAAAAGAACAAGAAAGTGGAAAGCCTCTAGAGGATTACCATACAAAACAATGTAAAGCCTTAAAATTATATACGAGGCTTCTTCTTATTCAGGATAAGCGCAATTTGCTAGGCCCCGACTAACGCACTTACAGTGTGTGTGAAATGCTGGGCCTGTTTCCTTATATCTGTTGTCCCTGTTCACCTAGCAGTAAGTAGGTGCCTGGATGTTAGTCACCTTACACCTTCTGTCACTGTTCACCTAGCAGTAAGTAGGTACCTGGGTGTTAAGTGACTGGTATGGGTGGCATTCTGTGGGACAAAATTAACCTAAGTTATCAGAAATGCTCTACATAAGCAGAAGCTTTCTATATAGTGTACCAATAATGTCAGTCAGGTCTATATAACAGATGTATCACTATAACTACTTGTTAAGGGTTGTGACACTGACAGTTTGCACAGTATAGTGAGTGAGTAAAGAAAGAAGAGAAAAGATAAATGAAAAATGAGAAAAGAAAAGAAAAAACTAGACTAGAAAAGAATAGAAAGCATGTAATGTAAAGTAAAGAAAAGTAAACTTCATTTAGGTACATGTACTCATAAGTACAATTATCATACATAGTGACATATGTGCAAATTACCCACGAGGATAACCCAAAAAAGTCAGTCAAAGTGACTTATTTCCATTATGGTCATTGTACGGGGAAGACATTGCCCAAAGCTGTACCATGAAAGAAAAGCGAACAGTAATCTTTTTTCAAACAGAAACAGATACTAGATGTTCCCAACTAAATCAAGTAGACCTCTTGATATAATAACAGCACAATTGTAATATTATAAGATCCTCATTATACTGCATTTGTGGATATTTTTCCATCGTGTTGGTAATTTATACCATTTATCTGTAGGTAGACCTCTTCCTCCCTCGCCATACCCCAGCAGGGCAGGATGCCCACAGTCCCCACACCCTCACCTGAGTTTAACAACCACATACCCACTAAAACCTGTTAAAGAAATATCCACAGAGCGGAAAATGGAGCTAACTAAAAGTGCGCCAACTGTAAATAACTTCATTTAGGCACAGGTATATATAAGTACAATTATCATTCAGTGTAAATTACCCACCAGTATAACCAAAAAAAAGTCAAAGTGACTTATTTCCATTAGGTATACCTGGAGTAAACCTGGAGAGGGTTTTGGGGGTCAACGCCCCCATGGCCCAGTCTTATTTACATATTTATATCTGGTTACAATCATAATGAGCTAGTAATCTTATTTAGGCATGGGTATACATGTACAATTATTATACATATAAAATATAGAAAACACACAAAACCAGGAAATTTGTGATTGATGTTGAGGCAAAAATGAGACGTCAACTCTAGGAAAGTTTCTGCTGTGTCACATTGGTGGAAATAAAGATTATTATTATTACTTTTAAGACCACCAAAACTTGCACTTTTCTTGCATAATAAAGATGTTAAACCTAAGTCCTTGTTGGGGATATTTATAGCCACTAAAACTTGTACTTCTTGTTGGGGTTATTTAGGGCCACTAAAACTTGTACTTTTTGTTGGGGTTATTTAGGGCCACTAAAACTTGTACTTTTTGTTGGGGTTATTTAGGGCCACTAAAACTTGATAGATCTCACTAAAAGTCCAGTTTTAGTAAGCCCTAAATCCCTGAATACAGAAAAAAGATATTGACTTAATCTGAGGTTGTGTAATAAGTAAATTTATTTAGGCACGAGTACACATAAGTACAATTATAATACAGAGTGTAAATTATCCCCCCCCATGATAGCCCTTCAAAAAGTCAGAGTAATTTATTTCCATTTTTCAAGACTGGTTTCATGGCCAAAGACCTGAATGTAGTACTATATGAAACAAGGCACAAATATACAGTATATGTCTCTGTCCACACTGGTGTGTGGACAAAGACAGTGTCATACACTGGTGTCTGGACAGTGACAGTGTCATACACTGGTGTCTGGACAGTGACAGTGTCATACGCAAGTGTGGACAGAGACAGTGCCACGCACTAGTGTATAAACAGAGACAATGTCACACACTGGTGTGTGGACAGTGTCCAGTTATGACCAATGTCTTTTAGTGGTAATAAGATCTCAATATTTTTGTATATTTTATTCCATACTGAATTGTGTACATTAACTATATGAAGTAATTGTAATATATGAAATGATTAATACATCTTTCTAGTGATGTAACAATGGTCACTTGAGTCTGATAAAGACTCAGTGTGACGTCTATAATTTTTCCTAGGTAAAGCTCACAGGATGAGCTGCATGGCACAAGAAACTAGCCGATCAGGTTGCACAAGTAAACTAACTAAAGCTAGGCGGAAATGAGCTTTCTGCATGCACAACCAAATGTTACACATTTCTGTACAAACATTGTATCATATGGAAATAAATCTTTGACTTTAATTTTGATGTGGACTCCAGTCCTGAACACCAGTTGTTTGACTCCCTGATAAAACACTTATCAAGGCCACCTCTGAATCCATGATGGAAAACTCACTAAAAACTGGGAGCCAAGAGGTAAAGCTCAAGAAATATACGTGTCTTTATCTAAACATATTATTGATGTCACTATACCTTTCCAGTCATCAGTCACTAGTTATATGGTGCTCAAAATAAGTTAAAAAAACAAACAGGTCACCAGGTCCTGAGGAACTGTTTTCAAGTATTATGAAGGAATGTGAAGAACCTTAGTAAACCATTAGCAAGTCTCTTCAACAAATCACTACGAGTATCATACCAGATAAGTGGAAAATGGCACATATGATACCTGTTGAGAAATAAGGAGGTATGTCGTTATCAGTGAACTATAGACCAGTGAACTTAAACTTAAGATGTAGGAAAGCTGATAGAAGGGGCGTTCCTGCCTTACAAATTTACTAATTTTTTTGTTACTAAAGCATAAGATTGCAGTAAGGTCTTTGATAGAGCACCACACAGAGACTGTTGAAGAAAGTGGCAGCACACGGAGTAGGTAGAGAACTTATCTCCTGAATCAAGGAATTTTTGACAGAATTTGCATAAATGGGGAGACATCAGAGTGAGGACCAGATACCAGTGGTGTAAATTTACTTAGGCACAGGTACTCATAAGTACAATTACCATATATAGTGTAAATTACCTAAGCTAACACACAAAAAGGTCAAAGTCACTTATTTCCATCGGGGTTCCACAAGGGTGAGAGTTGATCCCTTTATTATTCATAATATACATAAATGTCTTATATGAGGGAATACATAGCGATATAAGCAAGTTTCCCAATGACACTGAAATTGGTCATCAAATAAACTCTGAAGAAGACATAGGAGAATTACAGAATTACCTGGATAGGTTGATGCAGTAGTTTAATGGTTTTAATCCTGGACTCCCTGGTGGCTGGTAATAGAGCTCAATAAAGCCGCAGCTCTGGACTCCCTGGTGGCTGGTAATAGAGCTCAATAAAGCCCCAGCTCTGGACTCCCTGGTGGCTGGTAATAGAGCTCAATAAAGCCCCAGTTCTGGACTCGATGGTGGCTGGTAATAGAGCTCAATAAAGCCCCAGTTCAGGACTTCCTGGTGACTGGTAATAAAGTTCAATAAAACCCCAGTTCTGGACTCTGGTGGCTGGTAATAAAGTTCAATAAAGCCCCAGTTCTGGACTCCCTGGTGGTTGGTAATAGAGCTCAATAAAGCGTTGGTCCTGGACTAGTGGTAACAGAGCTCAATAGTCCTGGTTCTAGACTAGTGGTAATAAAGCTTAATAAAGCCCTAGACTAGTGGTAATAAAGCTTAATAAAGTCCTGAACTGGTGATAGTAAAGCTTAATAAAGTCCTGGACTAGTGATAATAAAGCCCTGAACTAGTGATAATAAAGCATAATAAAGCCCTGGTGGTAATAAAGCATAATAAAGCCCTGGTTCTGGTAATAAAGCATAATAAAGTCCTGGCTCTGGCAATAAAGCATAATAAAGCCCTGGCTCTGGCAATAAAGCATAATAAAGCCCTGGCTCTGGCAATAAAGCATAATAAAGCCCTGGCTCTGGCAATAAAGCATAATAAAGCCCTGGCTCTGGTAATAAAGCATAATAAAGCCCTGGACTAGTGATAATAAAGCATAATAAAGCCCTGGACTAGTGATAATAAAGCCCTGGCTCTGGCAATAAAGCATAATAAAGCCCTGGACTAGTGATAATAAAGCCCTGGCTCTGGCAATAAAGCATAATAAAGCCCTGGACTAGTGATAATAAAGCCCTGGCTCTGGCAATAAAGCATAATAAAGCCCTGGACTAGTGATAATAAAGCATAATAAAGCCCTGGACTAGTGATAATAAAGCATAATAAAGCCCTGGCTCTGGCAATAAAGCATAATAAAGCCCTGGCTCTGGCAATAAAGCATAATAAAGCCCTGGCTCTGGTAATAAAGCATAATAAAGCCCTGGCTCTGGCAATAAAGCATAATAAAGCCCTGGACTAGTGATAATAAAGCATAATAAAGCCCTGACTCTGGCAATAAAGCATAATAAAGCCCTGGCTCTGGTAATAAAGCATAATAAAGCCCTGGCTCTGGCAATAAAGCATAATAAAGCCCTGGACTAGTGATAATAAAGCATAATAAAGCCCTGGACTAGTGATAATAAAGCATAATAAAGCCCTGGACTAGTGATAATAAAGCATAATAAAGCCCTGGACTAGTGATAATAAAGCATAATAAAGCCCTGGACTAGTGATAATAAAGCATAATAAAGCCCTGGACTAGTGATAATAAAGCATAATAAAGCCCTGGACTAGTGATAATAAAGCATAATAAAGCCCTGGACTAGTGATAATAAAGCATAATAAAGCCCTGGACTAGTGATAATAAAGCATAATAAAGCCCTGGCTCTGGTGGCCCTGACTACCACCAACAGCAACAATATTACTCACCATCACCATGAATATATTAAGGTTCACTTCAAGGTTCTCCAACATTATATTTGTTCCTAAGAATGTCAAGGTGAGATCCACTCAACATTTTTTGATCCGAGGAAGTGGATTTGTGCGCCACTTCCTTGGATCAAACCTCTCTGCCTCCGTATTCCCCCCGGGAGCTAAGATTTTGTACATATTTTAACCCCTACGGGGTTAGCGCTCTCCCACGAATATGTAATATGTATTGCTTCAGCATTTTAAAGAGCCGGTGAAGAGCTCTTGATCCAAGGAGCTGGAATTATTCTAAAATATAACCTTTACCGAGGCTTAAGACACCTGTTGTCACTGTTCACCTAGTAGTAAATAGGTACCTGGGTACTTACCTAGTTGTGGTTGCCTGGGTACTTACCTAGTTGTGGTTACCTGGGTACTTACCTAGTTGTGGTTACCTGGGTACTTACCTAGTTGTGGTTACCTGGGTACTTACCTAGTTGTGGTTACCTGGGTACTTACCTAGTTGTGGTTACCTGGGTACTTACCTAGTTGTGGTTACCTGGGTACTTACCTAGTTGTGGTTACCTGGGTACTTACCTAGTTGTGGTTACCTGGGTACTCACCTAGTTGTGGTTACCTGGGTACTTACCTAGTTGTGGTTACCTGGGTACTCACCTAGTTGTGGTTACCTGGGTACTTACCTAGTTGTGGTTACCTGGGTACTCACCTAGTTGTGGTTACCTGGGTACTTACCTAATTGTGGTTACCTGGGTACTCACCTAGTTGTGGTTACCTGGGTACTTACCTAGTTGTGGTTACCTGGGTACTTACCTAGTTGTGGTTACCTGGGTACTCACCTAGTTGTGGTTACCTGGGTACTTACCTAGTTGTGGTTACCTGGGTACTTACCTAGTTGTGGTTACCTGGGTACTCACCTAGTTGTGGTTACCTGGGTACTTACCTAGTTGTGGTTACCTGGGTACTTACCTAGTTGTGGTTACCTGGGTACTCGCCTAGTTGTGGTTACCTGGGTACTCACCTAGTTGTGGTTACCTGGGTACTCACCTAGTTTTGGTTGCATGGGTGTTAGTCGACTGGTGTGGGTTGCATCCTGGGGACAAAATTAACCTAATATGCCGCCCATAATTCTCTGCATAATAAGGAGTGCTCTGTAGTATAGTACTATGTCATAGGTGTCAGCTATGGTCTGTATAAGTTGCATCATGTACTGTTAATGTTACAGTTTTATAACTGTAGTGTAAGTGAGTCTCTGGTAAGACAGTGATGGAGTGAATGATGATGAAAGTTTTTCCTTTTCGGGCCACCCTGCCTTGGTGGGAAATAGCCCATGTGTTAATAAATACGTGTAATGATAAAATATATACGTATATATAGTGGAACCTCGGTATACGACCAGCTCCCTTCTCAAACAAAGCTCACCACTCGATCAAACAAATATGACTTGCTAGAACTTTGCTATAAACTATTTTGTGTTTTTTTGCATTTTTTGGTGTTTTGTTTGTATTATTTGTATAAATAAGTCACCATGGGACCTACAACGATTAGTGATAACAGCCAATCAAACAGAAAATTGGTTGGGAAGAACTTGTTCGATACTCAAACGGAGAGGCACTCAAACAGAATTCTGGAATGTATGTATATATATAATATACATACATACATAGCATATAAACTCAAGAATATATACATACATAAACTCAAGTCATAATGAACAACTGTCACTAAATAAACAGAAGAATTGAGAATTGACGGAGACTTGAACCATGGTATAATTACCGGGCTAACTAGGAAAAAAAAAATGAGGTACTATGCAGTTATTGATAATTTTATTTATTATTAGAAACACCTAAAAATCTTATAAGCAATACCCTATATTACCTCCAGGACCCCAATGGAAATAAGTCACTTTATCTGACTTTTTTTGGGTTATCAGAGGTAATATACACATATGCTACTACATATGATAATTGTATTTATATGGACCTGTACCTAAATGAACTTACCATTTTTAAGATTAACTCATATTTTCTCACTATTGTGGATTCTGTAACTGGCTTTATTTTTCAGTATATGCAGATTCAGCCTTACTTAAAGCGAACAACAGTCACAGTAGCCAGTAAAGGAATTCAAGGTGCAATCAGAGATGAAATCCCAGAAGCTGGCAGGAAGTGGGTTGGGCGATGGCTTTATGGCTGTTCAGGCATGGTCTTCGGAGCAGTCGTTCTGGGTGAGTGCTTGTCATTATTTACTTGATTTGCTTGAGTTGATTGACAAATTATAAATTTATTATATTTTTGTAGTTTACATTAATTTTTTATTCTAATTATGTTATTATTATTATTAGCATTATACAGTGGACCCCCGCATAGCGAACGCCTTGCATAGCGAACAATCCGCATAGCGAACGCTTTGTTCGCCAAAATTTTGCCCCGCATAGTGGACAAAAACCCGCTCAGCGACCTTCGTCCGAGACGCGTCCATTGTTTACCAGCCAGCCTCCGCGGTAACATTCAAGCATACACTCGGAATATTTCGTATTATTACAGTGTTTTCGGTGCTGTTTCTGGAAAATAAGTGACCATGGGCCCCAAGAAAGCTTCTAGTGCCAACCCTGTGGTAAAAAGGGTGAGAATTAGTATGGAAATTAAGAAAGATTTTGAAGGGTTTGGGGCTAACCCTGAGAAGCCTATGCCAGTTGTGGAATCCATTGTGCCTACTTCAAAAATTAAGGAAATGTGTGCACAGTGGGTTGAACTGCAAACCTTTATGGATGAAAATCACCCTGACACAGCTGTTGCAAGCCGTGCTGGTGACTATTTCAATGACAATGTTATGGCCCATTTTAGACAAATCGTAAAGGAACGGGAGGTACAGAGCTCTATGGACAGATTTGTTGTGCGACAGAGGTCCAGTGACTCTGAAGCTGGTCCTAGTGGCATTAAAAGAAGAAGGGAAGTAACCCCGGAAAAGGACTTGCTACCTCAAGTCCTAATGGAAGGGGATTCCCCTTCTAAACACTAACACTCTCTCTCCCCCCCTCCCATCCCATCAATCATCACCAGATCTTCAATAAAAGTAAGTGTCATGTAATTGTGCATGCTTTTTTCAGTTTGTGTGTACTAAAATTAACATTTTTTTGTGGTAAAAAAAAATTTTTTTCATACTTTTGGGTGTCTTGCACGGATTAATTTTATTTCCATTATTTCTTATGGGGAAAATTAATTCGCATAGCGAACATTTCGCATAACGACCAGCCCTCTTGCACGGATTAAGTTCGCTATGCGGGGGTCCACTGTAATGTTATTATTATAATTTTATTCGTCCCTGTCTGTCTTCAAGAAGGCTTTGGACAGGCACCTAAAGTCAGTACCTGATCAACTGGGCTGTGGGTCATACATAGGTTTATGTGCAACCATCAGTAACAGCCTGGTTGATCAGGCCCTGATCCACCATGAGGCCTGGTCACAGACCAGGCCACGGGGGCATTGACCCCCAAAATCCTCTCCAGGTATACTCCAGGAGTCTGGTCTATTACTGTAAATTAAAAATAATATTCATTCAGTAATAGTTAAGTTAAAAGGACACAAGTGCAACTAATGTGACACTTTATTGTGGCAACGTTTCGCTCTCCAGGAGCTTTGTCAAGCCGATCCTGGAGAGCGAAACGTTGCCACAATAAAATGTCACATTAGTTGCACTTGTGTCCTTTTACTTTACGTATTGTCAGTATTTCTACCAACATTGTTACAATAGTTAAGTTCCTTTTTACTAGCTACATGTATTTACATACGGTACGCATATTATTTACTAGCATTGTGTAACTACCGGTAGTTATGTCTTGTCAGGCGGGTTAACACGCCTGACAGAGTCTGGTTTATCCATGACTGACTGGCATCTGTTTGGGAAGCGACCACCAGTGTCCCGGGATGAATGGGAGAAGGAGTTCAGCCAGTATCAAGCGTTCCCTGAATACAAATTGTAAGTTTATATGTAACATTATCTGTTTTCAAAGATAAGAACATAAGAAGGGAGGAACACTGCAGCAGGCCTGTTGGCCCATACTAAGCAGGTCCTTTACAATTCATGCCACTAACAAAACATTTGCCCAACCCAATTTTCAATGCTACCCAAGATATAAGCTCTGATGTGCAAGTCTCACTCAAATCCAACCCCTCTCACTCATATATTTATCCAACCTAAATTTGAAACTACCCAAAGTCCTAGCCTCAATAACCCAACTAGGTAGACTGTTCCACTCATCAACTACCCTATTTCTACCCTATGTAGTACAATACAATTTTTATTTCTTTAAGCAGTACAAATACGTAATGTAGTTTACATGAGTAAAACACTGGTAAGCAATAAAGAAAGTCACTACTATGCAATGCATTTCAGGCAAACTAATTGGAATGCTTAAAAACTACAGAGTAAAGTCCGAGGCAGCTACGGTGAAAAGCTCTGTTCCACAAGGCACAGTACTAGCTCCCATCTTGTTCCTCATCCTCATATCCGACATAGACAAGGATGTCAGCCACAGCACCGTGTCTTCCTTTGCAGATGACACCCGAATCTGCATGACAGTGTCTTCCATTGCAGACACTGCAAGGCTCCAGGCGGACATCAACCAAATCTTTCAGTGGGCTGCAGAAAACAATATGAAGTTCAACGATGAGAAATTTCAATTACTCAGATATGGTAAACATGAGGAAATTAAATCTTCATCAGAGTACAAAACAAATTCTGGCCACGAAATAGAGCGAAACACCAACGTCAAAGACCTGGGAGTGATTATGTCGGAGGATCTCACCTTCAAGGACCATAACATTGTATCAATCGCATCTGCTAGAAAAATGACAGGATGGATAATGAGAACCTTCAAAACTAGGGAGGCCAAGCCCATGATGACACTCTTCAGGTCACTTGTTCTATCTAGGCTGGAATATTGCTGCACTCTAACAGCACCTTTCAAGGCAGGTGAAATTGCCGACCTAGAAAATGTACAGAGAACTTTCACGGCGCGCATAACGGAGATAAAACACCTCAATTACTGGGAGCGCTTGAGGTTTCTAAACCTGTATTCCCTGGAACGCAGGAGGGAGAGATACATGATTATATACACCTGGAAAATCCTAGAGGGACTAGTACCGAACTTGCACACGAAAATCACTCACTACGAAAGCAAAAGACTTGGCAGACGATGCACCATCCCCCCAATGAAAAGCAGGGGTGTCACTAGCACGTTAAGAGACCATACAATAAGTGTCAGGGGCCCGAGACTGTTCAACTGCCTCCCAGCACACATAAGGGGGATTACCAACAGACCCCTGGCAGTCTTCAAGCTGGCACTGGACAAGCACCTAAAGTCAGTTCCTGATCAGCCGGGCTGTGGCTCGTACGTTGGTTTGCGTGCAGCCAGCAGCAACAGCCTGGTTGATCAGGCGCTGATCCACCAGGAGGCCTGGTCACAGACCGGGCCGCGGGGGCGTTGACCCCCGAAACTCTCTCCAGGTAAACTCCAGGTAATTAAGTAGGAGTTTTATGCAGTTATCTACAGTCAGATCCTAATGGAGCCAAATCATGATGTAGCTACTTTAGGTATACAGTGGACCCCCGGTTTACGATATTATTTCATTCCAGAAGTATGTTCAGGTGCCAGTACTGACCGAATTTGTTCCCATAAGGAATATTGTGAATTAGATTAGTCCATTTCAGACCTCCAAACATACTCATACAAACGCACTTACATAAATACACTTACATAATTGGTCGCATTGGGAGCTGATCGTAAACCGTGGGTCCACTGTACTTACTTGAAATGCAATACTAAAATATAAATTTAAGAATACTGAATGTCATAGTTTTTAAAATCGCTTCCTTCATTGAAGATATGCAGTAAATATCTCTACCAAGCCAAGCCATTACAGTGGACCCCCGCATACCGTTGGCATCACATAACGTTAAATCCGCATACCGCTACATTTTATCGCCAAGATTTTGCCTCGCATACCGCTAAAAAACCCGCTCAACGCTGTTCGTCTGAGACTCGTCTTATGTGCGCCCTTAGCCAGCCTCACATGTTCCGCCGGTGTCATTGTTTACCAGCCAGCCTCCGCGGTAACATCCAAGCATACAATCGGAACATTTCGTATTATTACAGTGTTTCTGGTGATTTTATCTGCAAAATAAGTGACCATGGGCCCCAAGAAAGCTTCTAGTGCCAACCCTACAGCAATAAGGGTGAGAATTACTATAGAGATGAAGAAAGAGATCATTGATAAGTATGAAAGTGGAGTGCGTGTCTCCGAGCTGGCCAGGTTGTATAGTAAACCCCAATCAACCATCGCTACTATTGTGGGCAACAAAAAGGCAATCAAGGAAGCTGTTCTTGCCAAAGGTTTAACTGTGTTTTCGAAACAGAGATCGCAAGTGATGGAAGATGTTGAGAGACTCTTATTGGTGTGGATAAATGAGAAACAGATAGCAGGAGATAGCATCTCTCAAGTGATCATAAGTGAAAAGGCTAGGAAGTTGCATGAGGATTTAATTAAAAAAATGCCTGCAACTAGTGATGATGTGAGTGAATTTAAGGCCAGCAAAGGTTGGTTTGAGAGATTTAAGAGGCGTAGTGGCATACATAGTGTGATAAGGCATGGTGAGGCTGCCAGTTCGGACCACAAAGCAGCTGAAAAATATGTGCAGGAATTCAAGGAGTACATAGAAACTGAAGGACTGAAACCTGAACAAGTGTTTAATTGTGATGAAACAGGCCTGTTTTGGAAGAAAATGCCAAGCAGGACCTACATTACTCAGGAGGAAAAGGCACTCCCAGGACATAAGCCTATGAAAGACAGGCTTACTCTGTTGATGTGTTCCAATGCTACTGGTGATTGCAAAGTGAAGCCTTTATTAGTGTATCACTCTGAAACTCCCAGACCGTTCAGGCAAAAGAATGTCCTCAAGGAGAAATTTGTGTGTGCTGTGGAGGGCAAACAGTAAGGCATGGGCCACTAGGGACTTTTTCTATGACTGGTTACACCATGCATTTGCCCCCAATGTGAAAGATTACCTAACTGAAAAGAAATTAGAACTTAAGTGCCTCCTGGTGTTAGACAATGCCCCTGGTCATCCTACAGACGTGGCAGAGCGACTTTATGGGGACATGAAATTCATTAAGGTGAAGTTTTTGCCTCCTAATACCACTCCTCTCCTGCACCCCATGGACCAGCAGGTTATTGCAAACTTCAAAAAACTGTACACTCTGTTTGAAAGGTGCTTTGTAGTGACCTCAGAAACTCAGCTGACTCTAAGAGACTTTTGGAGAGATCACTTTAATATCCTCAATTGTGTAAACCTTATAGGTAAGGCTTGGGAGGGAGTGACTAAGAGGACCTTGAACTCTGCTTGGAAGAAACTGTGGCCAGAATGTGTAGACCAAAGGGATTTTGAAGGGTTTCAGGCTAACCCTGAGAATCCTATGCCAGTTGAGGAATCCATTATGGCATTGGGAAAGTCCTTGGGGTTGGAGGTTAGTGGGGATAAGATAAGATAAGATTTCGTTCGGATTTTTAACCCCGGAGGGTTAGCCACCCAGGATAACCCAAGAAAGTCAGTGCGTCATCGAGGACTGTCTAACTTATTTCCATTGGGGTCCTTAATCTTGTCCCCCAGGATGCGACCCACACCAGTCGACTAACACCCAGGTACCTATTTGCTGCTAGGTAAACAGGACAACAGGTGTAAGGAAACGTGTCGAATGTTTCCACCCGCCGGGAATCGAACCCGGGCCCTCCGTGTGTGAAGCGGGAGCTTTAGCCACCAGGCCACGGGGATGATGTGGAAGAGTTGGTGGAGGAGGACAATGAAGAACTAACCACTGATGAGCTGATAGATCAACTTCAACAGCAAGAGGCCAGACCTGAGGAAACTGGTTCGAAGGAGGGGAGAGAGAAATTGAAGAAATTGCCTACTACAAAGATTAAGGAAATCTGTGCAAAGTGGCTTGAAGTGCAAACCTTCATGGATGAAAATCACCCTCACACAGCTATTGCAAGCCGTGCTGGTGACTATTACACTGACAATGTTGTGAAACACTTTAGGGAAGTCATAAAGGAACGAGAGGTACAGGCCACTATGGACAGATATGTTGTGCGACAGAACTCCAGTGACTCTGAAGCTGGTCCTAGTGGCATTAAAAGAAGAAGGGAAGTAACCCCAGAAAAGGACTTGACACCTCAAGTCTTAATGGAAGGGGATTCCCCTTCTAAACACTAACACTCTCTCCTCCTCCCATCCCATCAATCATCACCAGATCTTCAATAAAAGTAAGTGTCATGTAATTGTGCATGCCTTTTTCAGTTTGTGTATATTAAAATTAATATTTCATGTGGTAAAATTTTTTTTTTTCATACTTTGGGGTGTCTTGCACGGATTAATTTGATTTCCATTATTTCTTATGGGGAAAATTCATTCGCATAACGATAATTTCGCATAACAATGAGCTCTCTTGCATGGATTAATATCGCTATGCGGGGGTCCACTGTAATTATTTTACATTAGATCAATTTGCTTGAATTACCATACTAAAACATAAATCTAGGAACAATGAATGTCTTAGCTTCCTTTATGTTCATTAAGCAAAATTTTACAAGATCTAAAATATTTGTCAAAACTAAGTTACTGATAAAGTTCAACATCAGTACTGTAAATGCATATATATGTGGCTACATAAATAGTGGTCATAATGTTCCTTGAGGCTATCCAGCCAATCAACCTTGGGTATATCTAGTACAGACTCTCCTCACTTAACGATGGAGTTCCGTTCCTTAGACGATGTTGGTAAACGAATTTGTCGCTAAGAAGGAGCATACTATAAAGGTAGTGAATTTGTGTCAGCCATCTTCGATATTGTTTTAATGTCACCTTTACACTATTTATAAGATTTTTAGTATATTTTTAAATGTTTATACAGTAGTGTACTGTACATATA
Source organism: Cherax quadricarinatus (assembly GCF_038502225.1). Taxonomy (NCBI): domain Eukaryota; kingdom Metazoa; phylum Arthropoda; class Malacostraca; order Decapoda; family Parastacidae; genus Cherax; species Cherax quadricarinatus. Next base: position 972,334 of record NC_091384.1, on the reverse strand, counting down.
TTGTAATAAACAAAATAGAGGAAATTAGCTGTAATATAGTGCATTATTTAGGTGTGCAAACTGGTCAGAGAGCTCGTCGTAAGTCCTAGTCGTTGGTAAATGAGTACATTGCCAAGTGAGGAGAATAAAAAAAAATGTAGAAATATGTAATTGATACAGAAGGGCATTAAGTTCATCACTTTTGTGTAACTATAATGACTGATGCTATTCTGTGGCTGTCATGTAATAATTTTCTAAGTGAAATTTTGTCTGATTTTGATCAAGCTAAGTATAATTTTTTTTAAACATGTTCTTTGCTTTTGATCAAATATGTATAGTTGTTCTTGAAACATTTGCTCTTGGTGAACCTTTATGTATAGAACTATAGCTCTGGTAATATTGTACTTAACCATAATGTAATACACGTACTGTACAATAATGGATAGTTTTGTAAGCAACGGACTTTTATTTCTTGTTTCATAGTCAGTTTATCAGTGGATTTTGTCCTGTATATCCAAAACTTTTTAAATCATTGTTCATTAAATGAAGAGTTTATTATACTCATTTTTCCAATTTCTTGAGTAAATTTATTTCCTGTTGAATTAATAATGCCTCCTTGCTCATACGCATAATGAACTCATTGTACCTGTTCATACCTCTCCTGTATATTATGCTTATTGTTGCTTCATTACACAGGAAAAACAGAGATATGACCCTAGAGGAGTTCAAATTTATATGGTGGATGGAATATGGGCATCGCCAGTGGGGTCGAACCATTGGCACATTCTTCCTGTTGCCTGCTGCCTACTTCTGGCATAAAGGCTGGTTCACTCGAGCAATGAAGAAGAGAGTTGTCGCCTGTGGGGTTCTTATTGGCTTTCAGGTAAAAAATATTTAAAAATTTAATTTGTCATTACACACGTGGGGGAGTGAGCTTGGTGTCACATCAAGATAACATCAGGGCCAAGTAGAGTAGGAAGCTTTATCAAAATTGTGATAAATGGATTTATCAAAATTGTGAAAAAGCAGCAGCAGCTGCTGCTGTTGCTACCACCACCACTGCTGCTGCTGCTATTGAGTTTTCTGTAAATAATTTTAGTGTACATCATAATTTTTATAATATACTTCTATATATTCTATATATTTGTTTATATACATTACTATTATTTTGCTTACTTCATCATGTTATTTTTTATATTAGATTGGTAAAAAATCCACATAAATTTTTCCTGCTTAGAAGTCATAATTTTGCCAAAATTGCATGAAAGTTCCGCAGATTATATATCTAATACAGTGGACCCCCGGTTTACGATATTATTTCATTCCAGAAGTATGTTCAGGTGCCAGTACTGACTGAATTTGTTCCCATAAGGAATATTGTGAATTAGATTAGTCCATTTCAGACCCCCAAACATACACATACAAACGCACTTACATAAATGCACTTACATAATTGGTCGCATTGGGAGCTGATTGTAAACCGGGGGTCCACTGTATATACTTTCTGTTTTTAGGGTCTGCTGGGATGGTACATGGTCAAGTCTGGTCTTGAGGACCGTTTTAAAGACCCTTCAGATGTACCTAGGGTCTCACAGTACCGACTGATGGCCCATCTTGGATCTGCATTTGTCCTCTACAGTCTTTTTCTCTGGAATGCTCTTGCAGTAACCTATCCTCCTCAGAAAATTCAACAGGTAAATAAAATAAAAATTTTTACTTCACAAAAAAAACAATCTGAATTAGTGTTATTAACACATCAGCTGTTTCCTAATAAGGCAAAGTGGCTCAAAAAAGTCGAAACACTTTCATCATCACTCACTCCATCACTGTCTTGCCAGAGATGTGCCAATATTTTTTTTTTTTTTTATTATTATCACACTGGCCGATTCCCACCAAGGCAGGGTGGCCCGAAAAAGAAAAACTTTCACCATCATTCACTCCATCACTGTCTTGCCAGAAGGGTGCTTTACACTACAGTTTTTAAACTGCAACATTAACACCCCTCCTTCAGAGTGCAGGCACTGTACTTCCCATCTCCAGGACTCAAGTCCGGCCTGCCGGTTTCCCTGAACCCCTTCATAAATGTTACTTTGCTCACACTCCAACAGCACGTCAAGTATTAAAAACCATTTGTCTCCATTCACTCCTATCAAACTCGCTCACGCATGCCTGCTGGAAGTCCAAGCCCCTCGCACACAAAACCTCCTTTACCCCCTCCCTCCAACCTTTCCTAGGCCGACCCCTACCCCGCCTTCCTTCCACTACAGACTGATATACTCTTGAAGTCATTTTGTTTCGCTCCATTCTATCTACATGTCCGAACCACCTCAACAACCCTTCCTCAGCCCTCTGGACAACAGTTTTGGTAATCCCGCACCTCCTTCTAACTTCCAAACTACGAATTCTCTGCATTATATTCACACCACACATTGCCCTCAGACATGACATCTCCACTGCCTCCAGCCTTCTCCTCGCTGCAACATTCATCACCCACGCTTCACACCCATATAAGAGCGTTGGTAAAACTATACTCTCATACATTCCCCTCTTTGCCTCCAAGGACAAAGTTCTTTGTCTCCACAGACTCCTAAGTGCACCACTCACTCTTTTTCCCTCATCAATTCTATGATTCACCTCATCTTTCATAGACCCATCCGCTGACACATCCACTCCCAAATATCTGAATACATTCACCTCCTCCATACTCTCTCCCTCCAATCTGATATCCAATCTTTCATCACCTAATCTTTTTGTTATCCTCATAACCTTACTCTTTCCTGTATTCACCTTTAATTTTCTTCTTTTGCACACCCTGCCAATACTACAGTTCAAAACTGCAACATATTATACACAAATAACCCGCACATAGAATTGAGGAGCTTACGATGACGTTTCGGTCCCACTTGGACCATTTACAAAGTCACACTGACTGTGACTTTGTAAATGGTCCAAATCGGACCGAAACGTCGTCGTAAGCTCCTCTCTTCTATGTGCGGGTTATTTGTGTATCGTTCCAGTCATGGTATTGTGCCTTTTATTGTTATTACTGCAACATATTATTATTATTACATTCATGAGAAAACACTAAGCCCACAGGGATCATACAATGCCAGGGTACTCCAAGGCGGTCAGGCTCGATCTGAGGAGGGAGAATATCGCTCTAATTTCTTGGACCAAAAGCCTTCATCTGCCTTCAGAAAAAGCACTGGAAATTAGGAAACATGGACTGAATCACTGGAAATTAGGAAACATGGACTGAATCACTGGAAATTAGGAAACTTGGACTGAATCACTGGAAATTAGGAAACATGGACTGAATCACTGGAAGACTTATTTTTTGAAGATATGGGCATGTGGTGTATTACTGGGCAAACAATACTCACATATTTGTGGTCTAGTCTTCACTCCGGCTCTGCTCTTAACCTTATACAACTCACTTCAAACCTTGTGCACTATCCTTCAAACCTTGTACACTATCCTTCAAACCTTGTACACTATCCTTCAAACTTTGTACACTATCCTTCAAACTTTGTACACTATCCTTCAAACTTTGTACACTATCCTTCAAACTTTGTACACTATCCTTCAAACTTTGTACACTATCCTTCAAACTTTGTACACTATCCTTCAAACTTTGTACACTATCCTTCAAACTTTGTACACTATCCTTCAAACTTTGTACACTATCCTTCAGACTTTGTACACTATCCTTCAAACTTTGTACATTATCCTTCAAATTTTGTACACTATCCTTCAAACTTTGTACATTATCCTTCAAATTTTGTACAGGTGTTGTGTTTGCTTCCTAATAATAAAGCTGAAAAAGTGCTTCCTAACATCGCTAAGTGATAAGAGGCTGTATATAACTATTACCACTTGTTCTACCTGTTCAGAGTGTTAGAAAATCTTGATTATCAATTCTTTCATATTCTTTTATGATCTTATAATATACTAAATGTGGTTACCATGTCACCTATTTTACTTTTTTTTCAGCCAAAATGTATGGTATATGTTCAAACCTTTCAGCCTTCTGAATTTTTTTAATTTATTCTTTATAAGTAATCATGTAAGCTCATCTTAGGACTTTTTCTAGCTTATCTACATTATTTTTTAGATGTGGACTCTATACCACCACTGCACATTACATTTTTGGCTTAATTTTTGTTATGAAGAGTTTTTAAGCATTTCACAGAGAAGTTGTCACTTTATATAGATGATCTTTTGGTAACAGTGATTCATAGGTCAATTTCTTTGCCTAATACATTTTAATATATTTTTAGACAATTTATAATCCTTGTGGCTCATTTACCCTTCCTTCCATTTTCATTACATGTCATTTATCCATTTTAATTTTTTGACATCAATTTCTCACAACACTTTCTCACTCTATCCAGGTCTTTCTACACAAATTCACGGCCTCTTTGTTTTCTTTGCTCATCTTGCATAGGATTTTTTTGGCTTATCCTCAAATATGTTCACATATATTGTAATTCCTTCTGGATGGTCATGTAGGTATGTAGATTAGAAACATTACTGGGGCAAGCACCAATCCTTGTGGCACTCCACTTGGGGCATTATTGGCACAAACATTAATTGTTGTGGTACCCAGGTATGGAAATTAATAGGGCAAGCACACGTCCTTGTGACATCAACTGTTGACATTACTCCTATTAGACATTTTACCTTCTATTACTATTCACTTTTTTCTTTCAAAAAAAAAAACATTTAATATGGAAGACAATTGGTATAGCCCTGATCCTGTAACTACAGATTAAGGCACATATCTACCCTTGTGACTGAGAAGCAGATTATTGCTCATATCACTTAGCATTATACATGACTTGATTAATTTGTCATGGGAATTCAGATTAACACAAAAGCATGTGATCCTCCAGGTAACTGCACAAGCACGGAAGTTCCGCATGCTTGCTCACATGACTAAGGGCTGGGTGTTCATCACAGCACTTTCAGGTATGACATGCTTTGCTTATATTTTTAATCGAAAACACATGAATAATAACTCTAAAGTGATTTTTGTATGTTAATTTATGCTTATAAATTTTACATATCTTACTCTGCTTGCAGCATAGAACTGACTAATTGAACCTAGAATCTGTATATTGCATGCAGTTTTACAGAATTACTTAGTTTCTTATACCCTTCCTCACAAACATTCATTTTTACATATCTGCTGAAGTATGTTCCTTTGTGTTATTGTTATTATAATAATAATTATGGAAAAGTGCCAAATCTGTACATGTCATACAGTGCCTGGGGAATGTTTGGTAATCAAGTTTGATCTGAGGGGATGGTAGAGCTCCAATTTCTTCAATGAAGAATCCTTCACCAGCAACAACCGTGAAGCAGTTCTACTGTGTTGTCTCTTATTATTACAGTGGACTCCCGGTTTACGATATTATTTCATTCCAGAAGTATGTTCAGGTGCCAGTACTGACCGAATTTGTTCCCATAAGGAATATTGTGAATTAGATTAGTCCATTTCAGACCCCCAAACATACACATACAAATGCACTTACATAAATACACTTACATAATTGGTCGCATTGGGAGATGATCGTAAACCGGGAGTCCACTGTATTATTATAATTATTATTATTATTATTATTATTATTATTATTGCATACAGCAGAACTGTTAATTTTTATATTTGTCTTATAACATGAGTTAAATTGTTTTTATTTTTTTAATTCATTAAGAAATCATTCACTGTGATTTCTGTGTCATGTGCATTTTAAGAGTCTATAATTCTGTGGTATATTTCAGGAGCTCTGGTAGCAGGGCTGGATGCAGGATTGGTATACAACTCCTTCCCAAAGTTTGCTGATCGGTGGATTCCCAGTGACCTCTTGGCCTTATCCCCAACACTAAGAAACTTTACTGAAAACCCCACAACAGTACAGTTTGATCACAGGGTTATGGTAAGTTGAAACTGTTCTTCTGTTTACCTGGAGAGGGTTTCGGGGGTCAACACCCCCGTGGCCCGGTCTGAGACCAGGCCTCGTGGTGGATTAGGGTCTGATCAACCAGGCTGCTACTGCTGGCTGCAATATTCAATATGCAATATTCTCATATATGTATTTAGGCAGACATGTTTTCAGTACAGGAGGGCCCCTCTTTACAGCAGTTCACTGTACAGTGTTTTGCTGTAAAGGGAATTATGGATTGGTGGATTATGAGAATTTTCATGCCTAGAAAAACAGCCAGAGAATGAGTGAGAGTGAATGTTTTCCTCTGTTAGGTCCCCCTACCTTGCTAGAAATTGGCTAGAAATGTGTTAGAAACCCCCCAAAAATAAAAATAAATTGAGAGTAACCACCCCTGGTAAAGCTGTCATGAACAGCCAAAAAAAAAATTTGTAATTTTTTTTATGAAATCGCAGAGAATCTTTTTGTGAAGGTAATAAAACAAAAAGTATGAAATTTGGTGGAAAATTGACGAAATTATGCTCTCGCGAATTTTGATGTGTCAGCGATATTTACGAATTGGCGATTTTGCCGACTTTGACTCCCATTTTAGGCCAATTACATTATTCCAATCAACCAAATTCTTAGCTATTTCACTAGTATTACTTCTATTCTATCGATTGAGCACAAGAAATCGCCAAGTCAACTGTTTCAACTACAAAATAAAGTGATCGGAAATTGTTAATTTGGCCAATTTAACACAAAGTTCAAAATATTCCAATTTCAAAATAGGGTCCAGAATAAACAATGTAGGCATTCCTGGCACTAAACTAACATTTCCTCTGTTCATTAGTTATGTTTTGAGGCTTTACAAATAAATTCCATTTTGATTTTTTATTCACATAATGAATTTTTATTCACACCAAAAAATAGAAGATTTACTGTTATGCAATACTGTAATAATTGTATAAATATCATCACCATATTTGTGAATGTATATTAGACCCACCAGCTGACGTGTGAGGTCGTTTGTTTACTCTTGAATATCGGCAAAAATTTAACATTTCTGCTACTTTGAGCTCAGTTTCAAGCCATTTCCAGTGCTAAAACCAATCAAAATCATCTCTATTTCTGTAATATGTCTTCCATTCTATCAAATGAGACCAAGAAATCGCAAATACAACTATAAAAAACATACGAAAAAACACTGCAAAGTTGCTGTTTTAATCGAAAAATCATGATTTCATTTTTTTCTCTCATTATACACAGTGTGCTGCAGGATCTGTTTTATGTGGTGCACACATACCACATAGATGTATTCTCTCATATCTAGGCCCAAATGTACCACTCACAGTTTATCAGAGTGAGCTGAGCTCATGGCGTAGATCTACGGTTTGGACCCTGAACGTAAAGCCGTAGATCTACGGGACGGACCCTGAAAGGGTTAATCAGCCAAACTATTATTAATAAAAATGCTTTAATTACAACAATTTTTGTTTTCCAAAGGGAACAGTCTCGGTGTGCTTAGCCACAGCCTTAATGCTGTGGTGTCGGAGAGGGATGAAACTTCCACCGCGGGCATACACTGCTGCCACAGCTCTTGGTGCTGTTACCTGGATGCAGGTGACCTTGACCTCCACCTTCTGTTGAAGAATGAGACACTTGTGCAAAATTTAAGAATTTTCATTGTGGAAATGATTCACCAGCCAGTGGCTTCTTCAGTCCAATACAGAGAAGAATGGTGAAAGATAAGTAGGAGTTTGAGGTGATTAGTCCCTCAATCTGGAGTTGATGTGTTCAATCCCTCAATCTTGAAACTAATGGACTTAACACATTGACTACAGGCTGAGGGACTGATCACCTCACCTTTCCATAATAATGATTCCCAAATGTTATACAAGTGTTTCATTCTTCAAGTTAACAGTTTTCTAAACAATTTAAATCATATTACTATATTTATGGGTAAGCACTTAACCTGTAAGGGTCATACAGTGCTTGGGTGATAATCAGGTTTGATCCATTAAAGGGGAAGGTAGGTCCAGTTCCTTGGATCAGAAACCTTTCAGCATCAAGGCATACCCTTGGAAGGACTATGCCAAAATATTCTATGTTCTCAAAATTTTTCAAGTATTTTGCACAAACTTGACATAAATTTAAAAGACATTTTGTGTATTAAATATATTTTTGTGTTGCAGGTTGGCCTCGGCATTTCAACATTGTTACTGTATGTTCCTGTTGCACTGGCTGCCATGCATCAATCTGGCTCGCTCCTGACACTCTCCTGTGCTCTCTGGCTCACTCATGAACTAAAATATGTCAAGAAGATCCCTAAGTAAACCAAGGTACAGGAAAAAGTTCAGTGTAGTATGATGATAGATAAAGTTAGAGCATTAGTACTCATAGCTTATTAAAGAATCACAGTATGTATACTTAAGCATAATTTTGTGTATACGTGAAGTGTTTTTCATCAAACCGGCCATATCCCACTGAGGCAGGGTGACCTAAAAAAAAATGAAAGTACATGTATACATTAAGTGAAACGGCCAATTTTTATAAAATGTTAGTTATTGAAATAAATTCTCTTTGCTGTAGTCTATTTACTACTGTATTAAGAATGCAATATAATGAATCATAAGAGATTGTTGTTTATAATGTTAAGCCTTTAACCTTACATGCTTCTGGTATGTATAGTTTCAAGAGTTGTTCTGGCATTTGTCTGGCCTGAGGTCAGACTTCCCTGTTGGGTACCTGATCATCCACACTGTTGTAGCCCACAGCCTGCAGGCTCATATAGGCATCACAGCCTGGCTGATCGGCACTTTTTTGCAGAAATATATTCAGTTACCTCTTGAAAACTTCTATACGTGTTCTGCTATATATTATTTCTTACATCATCTGCAACACACATTAATCCCCCACTTAATAGCCAGAATGCTGTCCGGTCACTAAGCAGCTTGTGTGTCTCATATTTTGTCCAAAACTTGATGATAAAAATGTTGCTGTGATGTTGAAAATATGTTAGAGCTTACACCAGGATTATTGTAGTAATCATTTGAAGCTCTAATCCCAAAAGGGTTGTGCAGTTCCCAGGAGGTAATCATGTTTGATCCAGTAAATGGGAGGTTGGTTCTAATTCCTTAGAACAAGAGCTCTTTATTAGCATATCTGCAACATATTTTAGTTTTAACACAGTGGCCGTCTCTCACTGTCGCAGGGTGACCCCCCAAAAAAAGACAAAGGTTTCTTTTTTTATATTTAGCAAATAATACAGAAGGGGGTTAGTAGCCCCTTGCTCCTGCCACATATATCCATATGAATTAGTCATGTTTTTTACCCAGAAATAACTTGAAGATTAAATTTATAAATATTCAGATTATCCAAAGAAGTGTAGATGAATGGTTCGGAGAATGGACAGGTTGATAAATTAGACACATGTGCAACACTTGGGTATCTTTAATGAGGAAATGTTTTGCCATACAGTAGCTTCATCAGTCCATACAAAAGAGAATGGTGAAGAACAGGAAGTACATTGTGTATACATTCCTAAGATATATGCTGTATGACCTTTACTTGTTTCTAAGATATATACTGACTGTATGACCTATACCTGTTTCTAAGATATATACTGACTGTATGACCTATACCTGTTTCTAAGATATATGCCTTATGACCTTTGCCTATTTCTAAGATTAATACTTCATGACCTTTATGTTTTTGGCACTTACCAGTAAATGTAATAATAGGAATAATTCAGCAAATGGAACTCAGTTCCTGGAGGTGTGCAGGGCAGTGGCTGCACTTGGTGGGCAGGACAGTGGCTACACTTGGTGGGCAGGACAGTGGCTGCACTTGGTGAGCAGGACAGTGGCTGCACTTGGTGGGCAGGACAGTGGCTGCACTTGGTGGGCAGGACAGTGGCTGCACTTGGTGGGCAGGACAGTGGCTGCACTTGGCATGCAGGACAGTGGCTGCACTTGGTGGGCAGGACAGTGGCTGCACTTGGCATGCAGGACAGTGGCTGCACTTGGTGGGCAGGACAGTGGCTGCACTTGGCATGCAGGACAGTGGCTGCACTTGGTGGGCAGGACAGTGGCTGCACTTGGCATGCAGGACAGTGGCTGCACTTGGTGGGCAGGACAGTGGCTGCACTTGGTGTGCAGGACAGTGGCTGCACTTGGTGTGCAGGACAGTGGCTGCACTTGGTGTGCAGGACAGTGGCTGCACTTGGTGTGCAGGACAGTGGCTGCACTTGGTGTGCAGGACAGTGGCTGCACTTGGTGTGCAGGACAGTGGCTGCACTTGGTGTGCAGGACAGTGGCTGCACTTGGTGGGCAGGACAGTGGCTGCACTTGGTGGGCAGGACAGTGGCTGCACTTGGTGTGCAGGACAGTGGCTGCACTTGGTGTGCAGGACAGTGGCTGCACTTGGTGTGCAGGACAGTGGCTGCACTTGGTGTGCAGGACAGTGGCTGCACTTGGTGTGCAGGACAGTGGCTGCACTTGGTGGGCAGGACAGTGGCTGCACTTGGTGTGCAGGACAGTGGCTGCACTTGGTGTGCAGGACAGTGGCTGCACTTGGTGGGCAGGACAGTGGCTGCACTTGGTGTGCAGGACAGTGGCTGCACTTGGTGTGCAGGACAGTGGCTGCACTTGGTGGGCAGGACAGTGGCTGCACTTGGTGTGCAGGACAGTGGCTGCACTTGGTGGGCAGGACAGTGGCTGCACTTGGTGGGCAGGACAGTGGCTGCACTTGGTGGGCAGGACAGTGGCTGCACTTGGTGGGCAGGACAGTGGCTGCACTTGGTGTGCAGGACAGTGGCTGCACTTGGTGTGCAGGACAGTGGCTGCACTTGGTGGGCAGGACAGTGGCTGCACTTGGTGTGCAGGACAGTGGCTGCACTTGGTGTGCAGGACAGTGGCTGCACTTGGTGTGCAGGACAGTGGCTGCACTTGGTGTGCAGGACAGTGGCTGCACTTGGTGTGCAGGACAGTGGCTGCACTTGGTGTGCAGGACAGTGGCTGCACTTGGTGTGCAGGACAGTGGCTGCACTTGGTGGGCAGGACAGTGGCTGCACTTGGTGTGCAGGACAGTGGCTGCACTTGGTGGGCAGGACAGTGGCTGCACTTGGTGAGCAGGACAGTGGCTGCACTTGGTGAGCAGGACAGTGGCTGCACTTGGTGGGCAGGACAGTGGCTGCACTTGGCATGTAGGACAGTGGCTGCACTTGGTGGGCAGGACAGTGGCTGCACTTGGTGGGCAGGACAGTGGCTGCACTTGGCATGTAGGACAGTGGCTGCACTTGGTGGGCAGGACAGTGGCTGCACTTGGTGTGCAGGACAGTGGCTGCATTTGGTGGGCAGGACAGTGGCTGCACTTGGTGTGCAGGACAGTGGCTGCACTTGGAAGGAGGGATGGGAATGTTACAGTTAAACTGCAATATCGCCACATTAAACTGTAATGTCAACACACTTCTGGCAAAACAACTATTGAATGAAAAATGGTGACTGTTTCCGTTTTTTTAATTCCCTGGTGTGAGGCAGCTGTAGAGGCAAAAAATAATAATGTGCACTCCCAGCTGCTGCTATATTCAGAATGTGTTGAGAGGCCGCTAGAAAGTGCACAACATTCGCCACTCGTAGCACATGTCCTGAACTGTACAGAAGTGCCTTTTTCCACAACAAAAGTGTTGAGACTCCCAGGTTAACAATTTTAAAAGTGCCATCCAGTAATTCATGGATTTCTAAATCATTATGTCAAATCATGTCTCAAATCATTTTGGTCACACTGTCAATATTGACATGATTTGTTAATATATTTCGTATGCATTGTAGTTCTAGTATATAATAGTTTTTATATATGTAGTACTGTAATATCATCTTATGTCGCAATAGCATTTTAAATTGCAATAAAATACTTAAACATTTTGAACCTTTTTTAAACTTGAAGACAACAAAGATAGAGACTGATGAAAGACTAACATTAATATTCTTTTAATGAGTTCAAATTTGTTTCAAATTTTTTTTTTTTTTTATATTTTATTTAAAACTTCATGTACAAATATTAATAGGTACATATATAAATAATGAACAAGGACAACATCAGTAAAACAATATATGAACACAAAACAATCCAGGCAACATCTGACAGTCTACTATATACAAGTTTTTAAAACATATCACAATTTAAAAAGGAATAAAGTTATAATAACAAAGGCCACAAAATGGCTATAAACAAAACTCCTAAAATTACAACCTCAACACAATAATGCACCAAGCTTAATGACAATCACCCATAATACAATTCGCAACAAATACACCAGACCTACAATATGCCTTATTAAGAAACCTGTGCTGCAACACAGGTGACCCATCATCCCCCCCCCACTCACACACACACATTGAAAACTAACCCTATCACCAACCTGAATAATCATGACATTAATTATCCTCAATTTAGGATTATTATGACACATGTCACTTGAGGAAACATTAATTTGTTTCAAATTAATAGTTTATAAGAAATATCCAAAGAAAAATTATTCTATATGTGTTTATTCAACTTTTGTTCTTACATCATATTGTTTATTGGCTTTTTCATTTGTGCTTTGAGAATATATTTAAATTATTATAAAGAAATTTATACTATTAAGGCATTACCTGTTTTACTATACTTCAATACTTAACATCAAAGACAAGTCTAATGACTATGTACATAGTGACTGACAGTCACTATGTACAACAATGTGACTATGTACATAGTGACTGACAGTCACTATGTACAACAATGTGACTATGTACATAGTGACTGACAGTCACTATGTACAACAATGTGACTATGTACATAGTGACTGACAGTCACTATGTACAACAATGTGACTATGTACATAGTGACTGACAGTCACTATGTACAACAATGTGACTATGTACATAGTGACTGACAGTCACTATGTACAACAATGTGACTATGTACATAGTGACTGACAGTCACTATGTACAACAATGTGACTATGTACATAGTGACTGACAGCCACTATGTACAACAATGTGACTATGTACATAGTGACTGATAGTCACTATGTACAACAGTGTGACTATGTACATAGTGACTGACAGTCACTATGTACAACAATGTGACTATGTACATAGTGACTGACAGCCACTATGTACAACAATGTGACTATGTACATAGTGACTGATAGTCACTATGTACAACAATGTGACTATGTACATAGTGACTGACAGTCACTATGTACAACAATGTGACTATGTACATAGTGACTGACAGTCACTATGTACAACAATGTGACTATGTACATAGTGACTGACAGCCACTATGTACAACAATGTGACTATGTACATAGTGACTGATAGTCACTATGTACAACAGTGTGACTATGTACATAGTGACTGACAGCCACTATGTACAACAATGTGACTATGTACATAGTGACTGACAGTCACTATGTACAACAATGTGACTATGTACATAGTGACTGACAGTCACTATGTACAACAATGTGACTATGTACATAGTGACTGACAGTCACTATGTACAACAATGTGACTATGTACATAGTGACTGACAGTCACTATGTACAACAATGTGACTATGTACATAGTGACTGACAGCCACTATGTACAACAACGTGACTATGTACATAGTGACTGATAGTCACTATGTACAACAGTGTGACTATGTACATAGTGACTGAGAGCCACTATGTTGATAAATTAGACTATGTACATAGTCTTGGGATCAGTCACTATGATACCCAAGAGTTGCACATAGTGACTAGCCACTATGTACATCAATGTGACTATGTACATAGTGACTGATAGTCACTATGTACAACAGTGTGACTATGTACATGGTGACTGACAGCCACTATGTACAACAATGTGACTATGTACATGGTGACTGACAGCCACTATTTACAACAATGTGACTATGTACATAGTGACTGACAGTCACTATGTACAGCAAGTGCAACTAATGTGACATTTTATTGTGGCAACGTTTTGCTCTCCAGGAGTTTTATCAAGCCGTTACAAACAATACATGGACACAGAGGGTATATATAGGCTTAGAGTGAGGTGTAATACTAGTGGTGGAAGTAGTAGTAGTAGTAGTAATATTAGTTGTATTAGTAGTAGGAGTAGTAATATTAGTTGTAGTAGTAGTAGTAATATTAGTTGTAGTAGTAGTAGTAATATTAGTTGTAGTTGTAGTAGTAATACATATGGTAGAACAATCAACTTGCATATGAATAAAAGGTGATAAAAGCTATTACTTGGGTAGCATAAAAATAGGTTAGACAAATATTTCTGTTAGTGGTTGGATTTGCGAAGGTTTGTTTCAGTGTTCCTCCTCTCTTATGTTCTTGTGTAGTATTAGCACCAGAGATTATGTGACAGCAAGGTTTATTGTTTTGAGGAGGATTTTTGCTAATACTTCAGAGATGGTGAAGCTGCCTTTATTTTGCTTGATAGTGTTAGAAACAGCAATTAATGATGATTCAAGGCATTTATGACTATGGAACATGACTCAAGAAATCGTAATGACACAATTGCAAACAAACCATACCCCCGGCCGGGATTGAACCCGCGGTCATAGAGTCTATGAGACTCTATGACCGCGGGTTTATGACTATGGAAATTATGCTCTCTGATCACTAGTTGGGCATCGTTGAATTTCATGAGGTGATTGGTGGAATTCCAGTGTTGTACGTAGGCATTGTTCAAGTTATCATTCCTACATGCATTAATGTGTTCAATGAGGCGTGTTTCGAGGTTCCTTGCTGTTTCACCTACATATATGTATCCTGTCACAGCCTCCACAAGGTATAGTGTAATCTCCTGCATTGACTGGTTCGTGGTGGTTCGATTTTCTGCTGGTTAGATCCCTTATGGAAGTGCTGGATGCGATGGCGACTCTAGTGTTAGTTTGTGCAAGTAGCTTGGAAACATTCAATGCAACCTGGCTGTTGAAAACCTGGCTGATGAAAAAGGAAGGAAAATGTAGATCAGTGAAGGTTTGTGTATGTAAGTACATTCGCTCCTGGAGAGTGAAATGTTGCCACAATAAAATGTCACATTAGTTGCACTTGTGTTCTTTTACCTAACATACTGTTGGTAATTCTACTAACATTATTACAATATAGAGTAATGCCTGAACCAGACATGTTGCTGCTGCCTGACTGATGCACTTACACTGACACTTAACTACTTTCTTGCTGTTGTTTATAAAGTATAATGGACCTTGCCAGTGCTGTTATATTTCCTGCACCAAATCCTGTTGCACCACATCGCTGGATTACTTCTAAGAAGAATGTATCTTCTTTAAAGATGGGAGTCGTGAATACCTGCATCAAGTGCCTGAAAAACGGAATGATCCCAGCTTTAAAAATCACTAAAGACAACATGTTTAGTTTTGACCAAATTAACTTCTTTTATTTTTTATTTTATTTTAGGTCAGTTATTTATTACAAATGATATACGTACAGTACTGTATATGTAAGTGTTAATATCCACATAGTCTTATATCATGTATGCAAAAATACAAAATCCTCATTTATACTACAGTATGTATTAATGTTTCAACACTTTAAAGACTGAATGCATAAATTATCAAAATCATTGAAGCCTCATTGAGCAATCTCCCATTAAATTTTGTCCCACTGGAAGAGTTCGATATTACAGTGGAACCTCAAAAATCGAACTGCTCCCAACACAACCAATTATGTAAGTGTATTTTTGTAAGTGCTTTTATAAGTGTATTTTTAAGGGTCTGAAATGGACTAATCTAATTTACATTATTCCTGATGGGAATAAATTCATTCGGTAAAGGCACTCGAACAGACTTCTGGACCGAAGAAAGTTCGATATTTGAGGTTCTACTGTATTTGATAATGTACTTGTTAGTAAGAGGCTGAGTGTCCTATAGTACCCTAGAAAATTGGTTGATTTTTTTTTTCTTTTACACAAATCAATGTTACAGGCCAAGAACTGTTACCCTACCTCAGCTCATTTCAAAGCCCAGCCCTATCTAAGGTATACCACCACCCCCAGGATGCAACCCATAATAGTCAACTAATACCCAGGTACCTACTTACTGCCAGGTGAACATGGGCAGCAAGTGTATGGAAACATGCCCATTTCCACTCATACTGGGGATCGAGCCACAGACACTCTTGCAGTTTAGTCTATTGCACATACTCCTGTACCTCCAGATGCTCTCTGTTCTATCCTCAGATGTCCTCTCCAGTCACCTGTCATACTTACCTGTCTGTCTTCTCTTAGATGGCTCCACCTTAGCTACGGATACTTTTGGATTTCTTAGCTAATACCAATTTGCTTCATGAACTCTGACCTCAATCCTTCCAGCCTATGGCCATCCCTCAACACCACCCTTTACCTTCCATCATCCTTTAAGGATGGCATCTTGATACAGGTAAGGCTACTGATCCAAGGAATTGGAGCTACCCATTCTTTCCTCCTATTTCCTAAGTACTGTTAACCCCTACAGGTATAGTGTTTCCCCAGAAGATAATAATAATAATCCTGATGCACTGCTTTCTAGTTTAGGCTAGCATGTGCACATGCACATGAATGCATGTGTGCACACACACATACTCTCACACACACTTGCACACTTACACACACATACTCTCACACATACTTGCACACTTACACACACTCACCACTGTAACTTTTGTTCTGCTCTAGTCTCGTACTTCCAAATCACTTCTTGTTTTTCCCATTCTTAGATTCAACAGGGCATTCCAAAAGTCTCCATACATTGCGCTCTTGTACCTCTCTGCCTTTTGCTGCTCTTGCTTTCTACATGTTTACATGTTGAAATTAAGACACATGTGCAACATCTGGGTATCTTTATTGTAGACGTTTCGCCATCCAGTGGCTTTATCAATACAAATTCTAGGACATAACTTAAAGACAGTAAGACTATGTACAGAAGATGAGGCAATCAGCCCCTCAACCTTGGAGTAGGTATTATATACCATTCTTGCACCACATGTTTACATGTACAGTCCTTACCTCTTTTTCTCACGTGTTTCAGTATTTCCGAAGTCGTTTGATTCGTCTGCTTCGGTATCCAGTAAGATGCCCAGTGCCTTAAAATCATTAATCTCCTTGCCATAACCAGCCTCTTCAATTTCTTCCAGTTTAATACCCTGTTATGTCAGATAACAAGGGTTAATGTAGTTGTTATGTCAGATAAAGAGGGTTAATGTAGAGATGTATTGTTGTCTGTTAGTAAGGTAAGGTCTCTCATTGACAATTGTTCATTAGAAAAAGGTAGAATTACTGGCAATTTGTTAGGTAAAAGGACACATGTACAACTAATGTGACAATTGTCCATTACACTGATGCAACTAGAGTACACAATTATTTTTTTACTACTGAAATCAAATATCAGTATTCCCTTAAGTTCAGATCAAGCAACTTATGGATTTCTAACTGCCAGTGTTTTTTTTTGTTTTTTTTTAACACATCGGCCATTCCCACCCAAGCACGGTGACCCAAAAAAGAAACAATTTCATCATCTCTCATTTCATCAGTGTATTGCCAGAGGCATGCTGAGGAGTTGAGGAAACTAAATTATGTATGGGAATAGAACTGTAGCCCAACTTTTCCTAGGTTAGACGGCATCATCCCAGTCAGGAAATCTATTCCACTTCAGAATTTTAAGGGTCTGCCTTGATGACAGTAAAAGGCTCTTGATCCAAGGAACTGGAGCTACCCTCTACCTTGGATCAAACCTAATTACCTCCCACTCCCAAGGTACTGCATGGTCCCTACAATTCTAGCACTTTTTCGTGTATGTAAAAAATACAGGAATAATCAAAACAATGTTTTTTAAGAATGGAAATACACTAATATTTAGAAAATTTGGAAACAGTACACTAATATTTTTATAATAAATAAGAGATTATGTATACCCACAACACTGTAGTTACACCTGACCTCAGAAATAAAGAGTAAGGTGAAAAGTCAACTATGTTCTCATAGCATTCATGTGATTAAGGTACCGTATTAAATCACCGAATAGGTGAGGTCTGAATCTGTGGTAAGTATTGTATTAAATCAAACAGGTGAGGTCTGAACCCATGGTAAATATTGTATTAAATCACTGAATAGGTGAGGTCTGAATCTGTGGTAAGTATTGTATTAAATCAAACAGGTGAGGTCTGAACCCATGGTAAATATTGTATTAAATCACTGAATAGGTGAGGTCTGAATCTGTGGTAAGTATTGTATTAAATCAAACAGGTGAGGTCTGAATCTGTGGTAAGTATTGTATTAAATCAAACAGGTGAGGTCTGAACCCATGGTAGGGGAATTCTAAAACTCATGTTATTATGATTTCGTGAGTAAAGTATTGTATTATTTGTATCTGCAGTAGCAATAGCATTTCTGTTATTGTTATACTGTAAATATTAATCACAGTAGTATTGAATATGCAAGAAAATATCTCTTACTCTAAGGTATAGTAAAGTATAACATAAACAGATTGCAAAGATGAACAGTTCTGCTTTATGAGAGGAATCTTCAATTGAGGTGAATATAAATAAATGCAGAAACACCACATACCTCTTCATAATAAACTGGCGGAGGTTTGCGAAACGTGACACCATTGTCACTCATATACTTAACAGTAGCCGTTATGGTGGGTGTGTACAATGCAATGTGTTGTATTCCTGCACCCTTATGTTCTTGAAGAAAAGTATTAACATGGCTCTCGCCTGAAATTATTATTATTATTATTACTATTATAGTAAACCCTCTATTTGGGAAATACATAACAAAATCTGCTGGGTCAGTAGATTTGGAAACAATGGACAAAGTCATTTGGTCATGGAACTGTTCATTATTGTTACAATCACAACAAAAAAATCTTTTCTCTGGTCACCACAGTTGCTATTACTAGCCACTAGTTTCCTCTATTTAGTCCATCTAATAGAGGGTTCACTGTATTTATTATCATTATCATTATAAACAACATGCTCAATCTGTGTAAGTAAGTTTATTCAGGTATACACAAATACAGTTACATAGATTATCATACATAACAGCCAGCAGATATGTAGAGAACCTGGGATAACCCCAAAAAGTCAGACAAAGTGACTTATTTCCATTGGGGTCCTTCTAATACCTTATTATTATACTATAAAGGAGATAATATATTATTATTATTTTTTTTTTTTTCAACAAGTTGGCCGTCTCCCACCGAGTCATACTGCAGGGTTTGACTAGGAGGTAATCAGTTGGGAAAACTAACTCCAGTTCCCTGGACCCAGGACTGTTCTCCAGCTGAGATAGGATAACAGCTGTTAGCCTGTAAATGAGCTGGGGTAGGATAACAGCCCTTAGCCTGTAAATGAGCTAGGGTGGGATAACAGCCCTTAGCCTGTAAATGAGCTGGGGTAGCATAACAGCCCATATCCTGTAAATGAGCTGGGGTAGCATAACAGCTCGTATCCTGTAAATGAGCTAGGGTAGCATAACAGCCCGTATCCTGTAAATGAGCTGGGGTAACATAACAGCCCGTATCCTGTAAATGAGCTGGGGTAGCATAACAGCCCATATCCTGTAAATGAGCTGGGGTAGGATAACAGACTATAGCCTGTAAATGAGATGAGGTAGGATAAGAGACCATAGCCTGTAAATGATCTGGGGTAGGATAACAGACTGTAGCCTGTAAATGAGCTGGGCTAGGATAACAGCCCTTAGCCTGTAAATGAGCTGAGGTAAGATAAGAGCTCCTGCAAATTTAACTGTAAAAAAACATATTAGGGGAATACACATACATATTAAATACAAGCAGTCCTCACTTAAAGAATAGATTGAATTTCAGGTGTCTATACTGGATGGTGCCCCTCGAGCATTGTGCCTTGATGTCAGTGAGGGGCTCTTGATCCAAGGAACCTGATTGCCTCCTATTCTCACAGTTACTATAAGGCCCCTAATAATAATACACAATAACTATTCTCGACTTAAAGGAATTAAGTCAATCAAAATCGAGTACTATACATATATGCAGAAGATGAGCAACTCAAGATTTGTCACATGAAGGAAAACTAAAATACAGTTCTGTAAATTCGTGAAAATTTTAGTTCTGGTGCAAGTTAAAAAAATTACATGTATTTTTTTTTTATTTTATTTTTTTTTATTATCACACTGGCCGATTCCCACCAAGGCAGGGTGGCCCGAAAAAGAAAAACTTTCACCATCATTCACTCCATCACTGTCTTGCCAGAAGGGTGCTTTACACTACAGTTTTTAAACTGCAACATTAACACCCCTCCTTCAGAGTGCAGGCACTGTACTTCCCATCTCCAAGACTCAAGTCCGGCCTGCCGGTTTCCCTGAATCCCTTCATAAATGTTACTTTGCTCACACTCCAACAGCACGTAAAGTATTAAAAACCATTTGTCTCCATTCACTCCTATCAAACACGCTCACGCATGCCTGCTGGAAGTCCAAGCCCCTCGCACACAAAACCTCCTTTACCCCCTCCCTCCAACCTTTCCTAGGCCGACCCCTACCCCGCCTTCCTTCCACTACAGACTGATACACTCTTGAAGTCACTCTGTTTCGCTCCATTCTCTCTACATGTCCGAACCACCTCAACAACCCTTCCTCAGCCCTCTGGACAACAGTTTTGGTAATCCCGCACCTCCTCCTAACTTCCAAACTATGAATTCTCTGCATTATATTCACACCACACATTGCCCTCAGACATGACATCTCCACTGCCTCCAGCCTTCTCCTCGCTGCAACATTCATCACCCATGCTTCACACCCATATAAGAGCATTGGTAAAACTATACTCTCATACATTCCCCTCTTTGCCTCCAAGGACAAAGTTCTTTGTCTCCACAGACTCCTAAGTGCACCACTCACCCTTTTCCCCTCATCAATTCTATGATTCACCTCATCTTTCATAGACTCATCCGCTGACACGTCCACTCCCAAATATCTGAATACATTCACCTTCTCCAAAAAAATGGCAAATAAAAATTTGCAAAATTACACATTACTATTTTTTGGGAGGCCGTTTTTTTATGTGAGTACATATGTACAGAATTTGTGTTGTATAATACTTACTAATGTTTGGCAGAGGCTCACCAATGACCAGTTTGAGTGAGGAGTCACCTGTGGCGGCTTCAGGTGTGGTAAGACCAGTTTCAGCACACCTCCAGTACTCCATAGCCTTCAGTCGCAAACCTATATTGTCACCCAGCACAAAACCTTCCTCGGTACTCTCCTTGCTGTTCAACAACAGTGAGACTGACTTATTAAGCAGAATTTATGAATGTTGAATTATTAACGTGCAACAAAACTTAATATGCAATGTTTGTAATGAATATTAGGCAATGGAACTAGAGAAATGCATTCAGAGGCATAAATGAAACAGGAAGTAAAAGCATACCATATATTTTGACCTAACTGAGGTCCTCTTTAGCAGATATGATGACGAGGATCTCAGAGGTTAAAATATATTTCTTGCTTCATTGATTTCTTCAAGTGAGCTTCTTTCTATACAAAAACTAGAATTTTTAAATAGAATTAATGGTTTATTGCTGTGAAAGTATAGTATATCCCTTAGTAATTACATCTTTGTAGCTACATTAAACCCAAGTACCCCTATCCCCCCCAGGTACTGTATGACCCCTATGGGTTTAGCACTTCCTTATGATTATAAGAAAATACAGTGGACCCTCGCCTAACGATATTATTTCATTTCAGACGTCTGTTCGGGTGCCATTACCAACCGAATTTGTTCCCATACGGAATATTGTGAAATAGATTAGTCTGTTTCAGACCCCCAAAAATTCACATACAAAAGCACTTACAAAAACACACTTACATAACTGGTCGAGTTGGGAGCTGATCGTTAGGCAGGGGTCCACTGTATTGTTCACTGTGATAGACACACACACATAAGCATTAGTAAGTACACTCACAGATTGATCTTAAATCTCTTCATTCCAAAGCAGCGTTCATACCATTCAATTAAGTTCTGAGACTTCCCTGCTTCACAGACATAGGTCACGTGGTCAATATGGGTGGAGAGTGGGGGATTGTGCCCAGGATTATATATATTTGTATCTGAGCTGACCCCTTGTGTGTCTTTCTGCATTTCAAAAGCTCCATTTAATATATTGGTCTCCTGCACAGCTGACTGAAAATGAGAATTATTTATAGAAGAAATGTTGTCGTTATTATCCTCTTCAGCATAGTCCTGAAACTTTTGAATAGCTTCAAATCCTGGCAAAAAATCTCCCTTATAGTTACTTTTATCTATTAAAGTGTGAACTATGTTACCACAGCAAGAGGTCACTATGGAGTACCTCACTTGACCAAAAGCATCTGATATATCAGCTGGCTCTCTTATGACCTGTCCTCCCTGTGACCTGACTCTCTCAGTGACCTGGTCTACATCCTTCACCACCAGAGCTACGTTGAATACAGAGTCTATGGTATGGTCAGCCTTGGCTCTACAGCAAAATACAGTCCAGTGCTCTTCATAGTCATTCAGAGTTTTTTCTGATTTAATTTGTGTGTTGAATGTAGTCTGTGTGAGGTTAGGTGATTTTTCAGTGCTGGAAGAATTATGAGTTTTGCTCGAGGTTCTCTCAAAACTACATCCACATTCTCTGATATCTGGAAATGAGAGTTGAGTTTCTTGATCATTCTGTTGCAGTCCATTTATTTTCTCCAAATTGTGTTGGTCAATATTGCTACATGCTGCTGCTGCATTACCACTAGCAGATCCAGCAACCTGTTGGTTGAGTGTTTGAGTGTGTCTGTTGGTGATGACAAAGATGGTACTGCCACTCCTGAAGGCATACTGACAGGCACTGGGGGTCAGTCGACGAGCAATGGGGTGAAAGCCACATCCTTTCGTGAGGTGATATGCCAATTTCCTCTCCCTAGCACACACCTCCACATGGTGCACCACTGAGGACCTCATACTGCACCTGTGCACAAGAAAGTAAGTTAAATTACTGAGGTTATCCAAATTTAGATTATTACAATTATCTTACATAGTAACACATGTGTAAATTATGTACCTAAGAAAACCCAGTAAGTCAAGCATTACTTACAGGAGGGCTCCACTTTACAGCACTTTGCATTTTGCTAATGCAGAGGTTTTCAATTACAGTGGACCCCCAACTTACGATATTAATTCGTCCCAGAAGGCTGTTCGGGTACCGTTACCGGACGAATTTGCTCCCATAAGGAATGTAAATTAGATTAGTCCATTTCAGACCCCCAAAAATACACTTACAAAAGCACTTACAAAAATATACTTACATAATTGTTCGAGTTGGGAGCTGTTCGTAAGTCGGGGGTCCACTGTATACCCATTCTTCATTTATTCAGATTTCCTGCAGTAAATATATTCACCACTCACTATAAGGATAAAAATATTTTAAGGTAAGTAATGTGTGTACTGTATATGCATTTTTGAGGCCTATCTCTATTGCTCACATAATATATAATAGTGTAAACATGTTAACAGGCTTTTATATGCATTTGAAGGTGAAAAAAGGCTGTGTTTCATGTTACAGTGATTTTTGCTTTACAGCAGTAGCCTGGAAGCTAACCTGCTGTACAATCAGGGTCCTACTGTATTTCCAGAGCCTTCAGTAACAGCAACTGCATCAAGACACTAAGTGCCCTTGAAGGAAGTAATGTAGAACACAGTTCGGTCACTCCCGTCATTCTCTCCACAATATCACTGCTCATGCTCTCACTCTATGTTTCTAGGTTAGTTTACCTTAGTTTTCATTAGTATTGGTTTACTTAAGTTCAGGTTAGTTTGTTTTAGTTTAAACTTAGGTGAGTTTACCTGAGTTTGGCAATTCCCTGTTAAAATAAAAATGTTTTAGAAAGTGGTGTGTGGCTGACAGTCATTGATGTGGTTGCTTATGTGGTCACTGATATAGTTATTGATGTGGCCATTGATGTGGTCATTGATTTGTTCACTGATATGGTCATTAATGTGGTCAACTGAAGTAGTCATTGATATGGTCACTGATGTGGTCACTGTGGTCACTGATGTGGTCACTGATATGGTCATTGATGTGGTCACTGATGTAGTCACTGATGTGGTCATTGATGTGGCTCTTGACATTGTCATTGATGTGGTCATTGATATGGTCACTGATGTCAATGATATGGTCACTGATGTGCTCATTGATGTGTTCATAGATGTGGCACTTGACATGGTCATTGATGTGGCACTTGACATGGTAACTGATGTGGCTTTTTATGTGGTCATTGATGTGGCTCTATGTGGTCGCTGATGTGGCTCTTTACATGGTCATTGATGTGGCTTTTGGCGTGGTCACTGATGTGGTTACTGCAAGGGCACAGTGTGCAGTGTTGCATCTCCAGTGGGAGTGTTGCAGTATGTCTAGTGGCCACTTTCGTTACACATGCAGTGTAGTGGTGTACAGTGTAATAGTGTACAGTGTAATAGTGTACAGTGTAATAGTGTACAGTGTAGTGGTGTACAGTGTAATAGTGTACAGTGTAATAGTGTACAGTGTAATAGTGTACAGTGTAGTGGTGTACAGTGTAATAGTGTACAGTGTAATAGTGTACAGTGTAATAGTGTACAGTGTAGTGGTGTACAGTGTAATAGTGTACAGTGTAATAGTGTACAGTGTAATAGTGTACAGTGTAATAGTGTACATTGTAATAGTGTACAGTGTAATAGTGTACAGTGTAATAGTGTACAGTGTTATAGTGTACAGTGTAATAGTGTACAGTGTAATAGTGTACAGTGTAATAGTGTACAGTGTAATAGTGTACAGTGTAATAGTGTACAGTGCAATAGTGTACAGTGTAATAGTGTACAGTGTAATAGTGTACAGTGTAATAGTGTACAGTGTTATAGTGTACAGTATAGTGTTCCACACTAATACTGTCCGGTTTAACAGGGTCCATTATATCCAGGCAGTGTACCTCAGAACAAAATTTTCTGAATTAATAAGCCAGAAAAGCCAAATGGCTTATTTTCTTTGTGGGTTGGAGCAACTCTTGCCCCAACCCTCTCCCCTCGCCCAGGATTCGAACCTGGTCTCTTCGATTGTGAGCCAGAAACCATTACTCAGCTACGAGTCCTCACAGGTTATGGCCTCCAGTATCTCCACCATAATTTTATCTTCTGATAAATGGTTTTTAAACCTGACAAGTTGAAGAATGAGATACTTATGCAACATATGGGAATATTAAGGAAACGTTTCGCCACACAGTGGCTTCATCAGTCCAATACAAAGCAGAGAGGGATAAGGAAAGGAGTCTGAGGTAATCAGTCCCTCAGACTGGAATCAATGTGTTAAGTCCATCAATCTTGTAGATTGATGGACTGAATACATTGATATTAATCTGTATTTACAGTGCTTTTGTGACCGTACAAATATATTATCAAGACTATATGTATCTTCAATATATTAACAGACAGTGATAATATAACAAAAATGAATGAAGACGCAGGAAATTATCAAGATTTTTGGAACACATCGTTTGAAGGTAAGAAAATTTCTCTCTCTCTCTCTCTCTCTCTCTCTCTCTCTCTCTCTCTCTCTCTCTCTCTCTCTCTCTCTCTCTCTCTCTCTCTCTCTCTCTCTCTCTCTCTCACTCTCTCTCTCTCTCTCTGTATTACTGTATCTGGCTTGATACTGTTATAAAAAATATTTTGTAGTGTATTTCATCAGTTAATCACAATGTGAATGATTTAGTGGAAGTAAGAGTGGGGGATCGATCCTCTGTTTGGTCATCGTGACTCAGTCTCTGATCAGTCTAAACTGGTATTTTTATCACAGAACAGCATGATGCTGCAGCTGCTGTTACCATGACAATGTCTCGTGTACAGCAGAACAGCATGATGCTGCAGCTGCTGTGTCACCATCCATGACAATGTCTGGTGTACAGCAGAACAGCATGATGCAGCAGCTGCTGTTACCATGACAATGTCTGGTATACAGCAGAACAGCATGATGCTGCAGCTGCTGTTACCATGACAATGTCTGGTGTACAGCAGAACAGCATGATGCAGCAGCTGCTGTTACCATGACAATGTCTGGTGTACAGCAGAACAGCATGATGCTGCAGCTGCTGTTACCATGACAATGTCTGGTGTACAGCAGAACAGCATGATGCAGCAGCTGCTGTTACCATGACAATGTCTGGTGTACAGCAGAACAGCATGATGCAGCAGCTGCTGTTACCATGACAATGTCTGGTGTACAGCAGAACAGCATGATGCAGCAGCTGCTGTTACCATGACAATGTCTGGTGTACAGCAGAACAGCATGATGCAGCAGCTGCTGTCCATGCTGGTCACGTCAGAGGAATTAAGCATCAAACATGTACTTTATTGCACTGAAACTCGGTTATATTAAACTACACAGCGGTTACACTGACCTAGTGAAGATGGTGAGTCACAGTGACCCTGGTAACTGAGCCACAGTGACCCTGGTGACTGAGTCACAGTGACCCTGATGACTGAGTCACAGTGACCCTGGTGACTGAGTCACAGTGACCCTGGTGACAGCCACAGTGACCCTGGTGACTGAGCCACAGTGACCCTGATGACTGAGTCACAGTGACCCTGGTGACCGAGTCACAGTGACCCTGGTGACTGAGTCACAGTGACCCTGGTGACTGAGTCACAGTGACCCTGGTGACTGAGTCACAGTGACCCTGGTGACTGAGTCACAGTGACCCTGGTGACTGAGTCACAGTGACCCTGGTGACTGAGTCACAGTGACCCTGGTGACTGAGTCACAGTGACCCTGGTGACTGAGTCACAGTGACCCTGGTGACTGAGTCACAGTGACCCTGGTGACTGAGTCACAGTGACCCTGGTGACTGAGTCACAGTGACTCTCAGTCCACAGCAGGATTCGAACCTGCACATTCTGCCTACTATGATGCAGTGTGAAGGTAAGAATCTTGCTATGGACTGAGAGATATATGTAAATAACTGCACCAGTTTGCGAATTGTTAAACATTCCATAATCTATAGTATTATTTTTTTATTATCACACTGGCCGATTCCCACCAAGGCAGGGTGGCCCGAAAAAGAAAAACTTTCACCATCATTCACTCCATCACTGTCTTGCTAGAAGGGTGCTTTACACTACAGTTTTTAAACTGCATCATTAACACCCCTCCTTCAGAGTGCAGGCACTGTACTTCCCATCTCCAGGACTCAAATCCAGCCTGCCGGTTTCCCTGAACCCCTTCATAAATGTTACTTTGCTCACACTCCAACAGCACGTCAAGTATTAAAAACCATTTGTCTCCATTCACTCCTATCAAACACGCTCACGCATGCCTGCTGGAAGTCCAAGCCCCTCGCACACAAAACCTCCTTTACCCCCTCCCTCCAACCTTTCCTAGGCCGACCCCTACCCCGCCTTCCTTCCACTACAGACTGATACACTCTTGAAGTCACTCTGTTTCGCTCCATTCTCTCTACATGTCCGAACCACCTCAACAACCCTTCCTCAGCCCTCTGGACAACAGTTTTGGTAATTCCGCACCTCCTCCTAACTTCCAAACTACGAATTCTCTGCATTATATTCACACCACACATTGCCCTCAGACATGACATCTCCACTGCCTCCAGCCTTCTCCTCGCTGCAACATTCATCACCCATGCTTCACACCCATATAAGAGCGTTGGTAAAACTATACTCTCATACATTCTCCTCTTTGCCTCCAAGGACAAAGTTCTTTGTCTCAACAGACTCCTAAGTGCACCACTCACCCTTTTCCCCTCATCAATTCTATGATATCATATCATAGACCCATCCGTTGACACGTCCACTCCCAAATATCTGAATACATTCACCTCCTCCATACTCTCTCCCTCCAATCTGATATCCAATCTTTCATCACCTAATCTTTTTGTTATCCTCATAACCTTACTCTTTACTGTATTCACTTTTAATTTTCTTCTTTTGCACACCCTACCAAATTCATCCACCAATCTTTGCAACTTCTCTTCAGAATCTCCCAAGAGCACAGTGTCATCAGCAAAGAGCAACTGTGACAACTCCCACTTTATGTGTGATTCTTTATCTTTTAACTCCACGCCTCTTGCCAAGACCTTCGCATTTACTTCTCTTACAACCCCATCTATAAATATATTAAACAACTACGGTGACATCACACATCCTTGTCTAAGGCCTACTTTTACTGGGAAATAATTTCCCTCTTTCCTACATACTCTAACTTGAGCCTCACTATCCTCGTAAAAACTCTTCACTGCTTTCAGTAACCTGCCTCCTACACCATACACCTGCAACATCTGCCACATTGCCCCCCTATCCACCCTGTCATATGCCTTTTCCAAATCCATAAATGCCACAAAGACCTCTTTAGCCTTATCTAAATACTGTTCACATATGTTTCACTGTAAACACCTGGTCCACACACCCCCTACCTTTCCTAAAGCCTCCTTGTTCATCTGCTATCCTATTCTCCGTCTTACTCTTAATTCTTTCAATAATAACTCTACCATACACTTTACCAGGTATACTCAACAGACTTATCCCCCTATAATTTTTGCACTCTCTTTTGTCCCCTTTGCCTTTATAACATACGTAAATTACCTAGGAATAACACCCCTATAAATAATAAAGTTAGTGGCCAATTTCCACTGGTGTGTGTGTGTGTGTGTGTGTGTGTGTGTGTGTGTGTGTGTGTGTGTGTACTCACCTATTTGTGGTTGCAGGGGTCGAGTCTTAGCTCTTGGCCCCGCCTCTTCACTGGTTGCGACTGGGTCGTCTCTCTCCCTGCTCCATGAGGGTGTGTGTGTGTGTGTGTGTGTGTGTGTGTGTGTGTGTGTGTGTGTGGTGTGTGTGTGTGTGTGTGTGTGTGTGTGTGGTGTACTCACCTAGTTGTACTCACCTAGTTGAGGTTGCAGGGGTCGAGTCCTAGCTCCTGGCCCCGCCTCTTCACACTTCACACAGTGTGTGTGTGTGTTAGTTACCATTTTGTCCTAGGCACATGTCGATTAGACACTAGGCCTGTTGTAGGTGTTAGTTACCATTTTGTCCTAGGCACATGTCGATTAGACAATAGGCCTGTTGTAGGTGTGTAGGTGTGTGTGTGTGTGTGTGTGTGTGTGTGTGTGTGTGTGTGTGTGTGTGTGTGTGTGTGTGTGTGTGTGTGTGTGTGTGTGTGTGTATTTACTCTGAGGAGATAAAAATACCTTAGACCAACAAATCTTAGTGTCACACAGACACACATCCCATGTCATGACCTGGTTCACTAGCATGGTACTCTGCATGACGCTCCTCACATCCCATGTCATGACCTGGTTCACTAGCATGGTACTCTGCATGACGCTCCTCTCATCCCATGTCATGACCTGGTTCACTAGCATGGTACTCTGCATGACGCTCCTCTCATCCCATGTCATGACCTGGTTCACTAGCATGGTACTCTGCATGACGCTCCTCTCATCCCATGTCATGACCTGGTTCACTAGCATGGTACTCTGCATGACGCTCCTCTCATCCCATGTCATGACCTGGTTCACTAGCATGGTACTCTGCATGACGCACTCATCTTTGACCTCACCAAGGTGACCTTCACCTAATTCCCAGCTGCACCAGCCTGGCGAGACGTGCCTTACCCCGCCAGGGTAGTATGGAAGCATTTGTGTCATATTCATGGGACAACGCTGAGACCGAATCGGGAAATAATCAGGTTTAATCCGAGAAAAGGGGAGGGCAGCTCCAATTCCTTGGAGTAAGAGCAGGTCAGCAATAAGGCAGCCTCCGGGAAGAGTGGGGAGATGAGGTTCCAGGATCGTGAGAGTGGGAGAAAGGGGTAGGGAGGGGATCAACACTCCATGGTTCCAGCAATGAAATCTTGCCAGCACCTTCACTTGCCTCTTTCCTTACCTCTTCCCTGCCTTTCCTTGTCTCTTCCCTGCCTTCACTCGCCTCTTCCCTGCCTTTCCTTGTCTCTTCCCTGCCTTCACTCGCCTCTTCCCTGCCTTTCCTTGTCTCTTCCCTGCCTTCACTTGCCTCTTCCTGCCTTCCGTCGCCTCCTCTCTGCCTTCTCTTCACATTTTTGCCTCTCCGAGTATTGACTAATGTTTATTATGGTTTAAATCACTAATACTTGTTTCTCATATAAATTATTTATATTGTTACACCTTACGTAATCTACATCGTAGGAATCCAACAGTGCCAATATAAAGATTTAACGATGATTACACAAAAACCCATAATAAGCTTATTACCATTAAGTCCTCCTTATTTTAACCGTAGCATGCATAAGGCTGTGTACTGAAGTTATAGTATTAAGAGGCACCTAACTTCTCCCTATCTTATAATATGTTCATTTTTTTTCACTATGATCTACCCTGTCCATAGTTACTATCGCAGTTGCTTAGTTTGTTACGTAAGGTGAAGTCTACGATCTTTTTTTATAATTCGTGGTAGTGTAAATCTTTGAGTACAACTGTGTTGTAGAGGTGTGACCTTCACTCAGACCTCGACAACACAAGTCATCAGAGATTTGTTGAGTTATACCATGAATTAAGCAAAGATTCCAGACTTCACTTAGCGAAACATAACAAATGTGGTAATAATTATGGACAAGGTTGATTATAGTGTAAAAAATAAGTATGTTATTATAAGAAGAGGGAAATTAGGTGCCTCTTAAGGTGTTCGTGCTACGTATGTTTTAATTCTGGTGTTCCAAATGATGACTCAACCTTCCAATGAAGGAGAAGGTTCGACGAGTGCCTTTAAGTTTCGTTCACTTCCGGTTAGTTTATCTTCCGGAAACGTAGTGTTTTAGCCAGATGTTGTTGCATGGTTTAGCTCTAATATATATAAATAAGTTAGCATCATCCAGGACGTCATAACTTCCACATAAATCTTGTTTTATCGTGTTTTAATCTTAAAACAATGTGAACGAAATGATTTGTTATCATGTCCTTGGCATCGGTCACGGTCAGAAAGGTTAGTCCAGCGAGACAGGCTCTCTCTATAGTTTTATCAAGCTGTTGGTGCTTGTGGGAACACACTCTACACTTATCACTAACTAAAACATAATAAATCATTACTATTATTGAAGTCAAGTGCTAACCGAGCCATCACAGCATCAGGGGAAATAATCAGGTTCGATCTCAGGGACGGCAACTCCAATTCCCCTAATCAAGAGCTCTTCGGTAGCATCAAGGCAGGTCCCTTGATAGACATAAAGGGTGATAAGTGTGATAGAGGGAGAGTGTAGGGTACATACTGCCAGCTGTTAGGTGCCACACATCTCCCTGTGACAGCTGGAGCTCAGGTGAGAAACAATTCCCTTCCTCTCACGCTAATTTACCATCATTTACCCACCAACACAGCACAGCTGCATACCTGAAACATTCCTCCCTCATACCTCAGCCCCGAAATGATGCCTCCATAATGAGGAAACAAATCGTATTTCCCCGGAAAAGTTAACCAAACGCGAAAATAAAACTAGCCCAAGGTTGGTGAGGGTGCAGCCAGCAGCATGCTGTCTCCAGTTAGTTGACGTCGACCAGTTATGTGTGCTGTGTGGCTCTTATAACTACCCAATTCTACCCACACAACCTTGTATTATCCACCTTATCTTACCTGATACTAAGTGATAATTGTGATGGATGTGTTATCCTAAATGCGGGTGTGGGAGAGGTTATGGCGCTGGTAGGTATTTTCAACCATATTTGATTATTTTTTTTTTGTTTATGTGACGTCGGTAACAAACTGGAAATTGTAAATGTGAGAGTGATTATTGAATAATGTAAGTTAAGTCTTATGGTGATGGTGGCAGGTTAAGATGGAGCTTTCACCTGCAGC
Organism: Cherax quadricarinatus; assembly: GCF_038502225.1. Lineage (NCBI taxonomy): Eukaryota > Metazoa > Arthropoda > Malacostraca > Decapoda > Parastacidae > Cherax > Cherax quadricarinatus. The sequence goes on along the minus strand of NC_091384.1, from coordinate 940,538 downwards.
TTGGCTAGGTAGTGTGACCTGCAGTAGTCTTGGTGACTTGCAGTGGTCTTGATGACCTGCAGTGGTCTTGATGGCCTGCAGTGGTCTTGATGACCTGCAGTGGTAGTGGTCTTGATGACCTGCAGTGGTAGTGGTCTTGATGACCTGCACTGGTAGTGGTCTTGATGACCTGCACTGGTAGTGGTCTTGACCTGCACTGGTAGTGGTCTTGATGACCTGCACTGGTAGTGGTCTCGACCTGCACTGATAGTGGTCTTGATGACCTGCAGTGGTAGTGGTCTTGATGACCTGCAGTGGTAGTGGTCTTGACCTGCAGTGGTAGTGGTCTTAGTGACCAGTGGTAGTGGTCTTGATGACCTGCAGTGGTAGTGGTCTTAGTGACCTGCAGTGGTAATGGTCTTGACCTGCAGTGGTAGTGGTCTTGATGACCTGCGGTGACAATGGTCTTGGTGACCTGGAGTGACAGTGGTCTTAGTGACCTGCAGTGACAATGGTCTTGGTGACCTGCAATGACAATGGTCTTGGTGACCTGCAATGACAATGGTCTTGGTGACCTGCAATGACAGTGGTCTTGGTAACTTGCAGTGACAGTGGTCTTGGCGACCTGCAGTGACATTGGTCTTGGTGACCTGCAGTGACAATGATCTTGGTGACCTGCAATGGAAATGATCTTGGTGACCTGCAATGACAATGGTCTTGGTGACCTGCAGTGACAATGGTCTTGGTGACCTGCAGTAACAATGGTCTCGGTGACCTGCAGTAACAATGGTCTTGGTGACCTGCAGTGACAATGGTCTTGGTGATCTGCAGTGACAAATTCTTGGTGACCTGCAGTAACTGATCTTGGTGACCTGCAGTGACAATGGTCTTGGTGACCTGCAGTGACAATAGTCTTGGTGACCTGCAATGACAGTGGTTTAGGTAACCTACAGTGATAATAGTGGTCCTGGTGACCTGCAGTGATAGTAGTGGTGACTTCAGTGATAATGGTGACCTACAATGGTCACAATGGTCTTCCTAAAGTGGTCTTGGCGACCAGCAGTTTTTGGTGGTCTTAATTCGTAAGTTTGTTGTACATATTTGGATAAAACGTCAATGAGAGTTATTTGAAAAACGTTGAATTACTCGGCAATTTGCTAGAAAACTTAACAATAATAGAAGTGTGTTCATTAGTCTTGTAACAATGATGACTGACTCCAGCATTATTAGTGGCGCCAGTAAGCTAACATAGTGCTCCACAGCCTAGTCTTCCAGCGTTAAGAAGCCTAGTGTTCCACAGCCTAGTCTTCCAGCAATAAGAAGCCTAGTGTTCCACAGCCTAGTCTTCCAGCAGTAAGAAGCCTAGTGTTCCACAGCCTAGTCTTCCAGCAATAAGAAGCCTAGTCTTCCAGCAGTAAGAAGCCTAGTGTTCCACAGCCTACTCTTCCAGCAATAAGAAGCCTAGTGTTCCACAGCCTAGTCTTCCAGCAATACGAAGCCTTGTGTTCCACAGCCTAGTCTTCCAGCAATAAGAAGCCTAGTGTTCCACAGCCTAGTCTTCCAGCAATAAGAAGCCTATATTCAAATTGTTAATGCCGGAGAGTTAATAACCCAAGAAAGCTAAGCAGTGTGGCCTATTTCCATTGTGGTCGTTAGGTACTCTTCTCCAGGATGCCACTCACAAGAGTCAGCTAACACCCAGGTACCTATTTACTAGTACGTGAACATGAGCCATACGTGTTACACTTGCCAGGATGCCACTCACAAAGGTCAACTAACACCCACGTACCTATTTACTAGTACGTGAACATGAGCCATACGTGTTACACTTGCCAGGATGCGACTCACAAAGGCCAACTAACACCCAGGTACCTATTTACTAGTACGTGAACATGAGCCATACGTGTTACACTTGCCAGGATGCGACTCACAAAGGCCAACTAACACCCAGGTACCTATTTACTAGTACGTGAACATGAGCCATACGTGTTACACTTGCCAGGATGCCACTCACAAAGGTCAACTAACACCCAGGTACCTATTTACTAGTACGTGAACATGAGCCATACGTGTTACACTTGCCAGGATGCCACTCACAAAGGCCAGCTAACACTCAGGTACCTATTTACTCGTACGTGAACATGAGCAATACGTGTTACACTTGCCAGGATGCCACTCACAAAGGTCAACTAACACCCAGGTACCTATTTACTAGTACGTGAACATGAGCCATACGTGTTACACTTGCCAGGATGCCACTCACAAAGGTCAACTAACACTCAGGTACCTATTTACTAGTACGTGAACATGAGCCATACGTGTTACACTTGCCAGGATGCCACTCACAAAGGTCAACTAACACTCAGGTACCTATTTACTAGTACGTGAACATGAACCATACGTGTTACACTTGCCAGGATGCCACTCACAAAGGTCAACTAACACCCAGGTACCTATTTACTAGTACGTGAACATGAGCCATACGTGTTACACTTGCCAGGATGTGACTCACAAAGGTCAACTAACACCCAGGTACCTATTTACTAGTACGTGCACATGAGCCATACGTGTTACACTTGCCAGGATGCCACTCACAAAGGTCAACTAACACCCAGGTACCTATTTACTAGTACGTGAACATGAGCCATACGTGTTACACTTGCCAGGATGCCACTCACAAAGGCAAGCTAACACTCAGGTACCTATTTACTAGTACGTGAACATGAGCAATACGTGTTACACTTGCCAGGATGCCACTCACAAAGGTCAACTAACACTCAGGTACCTATTTACTAGTACGTGAACATGAGCCATTCGTGTTACACTTGCCAGGATGCCACTCACAAAGGTCAACTAACACTCAGGTACCTATTTACTAGTACGTGAACATGAGCCATACGTGTTACACTTGCCAGGATGCCACTCACAAAGGTCAACTAACACTCAGGTACCTATTTACTAGTACGTGAACATGAGCCATACGTGTTACACTTGCCAGGATGCCACTCACAAAGGCCAACTAACACTCAGGTACCTATTTACTAGTACGTGAACATGAGCCATACGTGTTACACTTGCCAGGATGCCACTCACAAAGGTCAACTAACACTCAGGTACCTATTTACTAGTACGTGAACATGAGCCATACGTGTTACACTTGCCCATGTCTCATTTCCGATCGTGAGAAATAAACGGTAACTACCAGGAAGTGCTATTAAATAGTAACCGAGTTTACAGAAATATTATCGTGATGTAACCGACGTATTATATTCACAAGGAAGCGCTAAATCCGCAAGTCATACAGCACCTGGAAATTGGAAGGCAAATCAGATTTGATGGAAGGGAAGTTTAGCTTTAATATGGATCAAGAGAGGCAGTTAACCCATTCTGTTGTTGCCCTTTTAAATATTCCAGCTGAGAAAAATAGGCTTATGCTGAGAAAAATAGGCTTATACGTTTATTTTAATGTGTTAGAGTTAATTATAAACATCTCTGTAGGACTTTATGTAATATAACTTACCTAAAAATACATTTTCCAAGAAAATCCTATTTCATGATGGCTAGCGTTATCAAATATTATAAAATAGAAGCGCTAAACCTACAAGGGTCATTAGTGTTATCAAATAACAGTGTCACTCCCATAAAAAAATAATTCTCTGCGATTCAAATTTATATTTAACATGGTAATTTAGACTAGTCAGTATTGCTTTATTAGTTCGTAATTTTGAGTTGGTGTAAGTTGTATCATGTACTTGTGTATAATGGCGGTCACAGTGGCCATATAGGAAAGGGGTGAGAATATAATCTGAAGAGGGGGCTTGGGGGGGTGTCTTGGTATTGTGCCTTTTTATTCTTTATTATTATTATTTATAAGGGTTTTGAGGGCTGATAGAATTTTTTGGGGGGCTTGAGCCCCCCTTCGCACCGCCGCTGCTGGGTCAGCAGGTCATGTGGGTCAAGGCTCTTAATACAATCTTATATTTTAGACGTTTCTCTCAGGACTTAGCTTTTATCAAGCTGATTCTTTATACCTGATGGTATCAGGATGAGGGTCGTAAGAACATTTTCCTGTCCACCTCACACTAGTCGTTGGATTTTGCTTTTGGTAATTTTCTTCAGGAACACTGGAGGGCGGTGCCTTCATGCTGCTGAAGAGAAATTGGTGGTCTTTTCCCTGGATTAAACTTTACCGCCTCCCGTTTTCCTTATGACTTTCGGGTTTTGAGGTTAAATTGATAATAATTCAGACGTTGTATAACCAGTCAAGGTTCACCAAAATACGAATGCTAATAAATTAATATACATTTAACTTATTGAGGGACCGGTAGAGAGCGCATCTGTGTAATTACCTATTTTATGCCTTTGGAAAGGGTGCCTTGACAGTGGTGGGACTCTTGATTCAGGGAATCGGAGCTACTCTCCATTACCTTTGATCAAACATGATTTTTCCCATTCTGAATTCACGAGGCGCTATATGACTCTTATATAGCTACCTGTTTGTATCTACAGGAAAAAAGTTAATTAAAGTGATTTTGGGCTGTTTTTTATCAATTTACAAGTGTAGTTTCCAATGCGAAAGTCCGGGTTCTCCTCGTTAGAGTTTATAGAGCCAATGACAGCTTACGCCGTAAGGAAGTCCGGGTTCAGTATGCTAGTTTGTTCTTAAGCTTGGAGTCGGATGTCAGATTCAGTTTACCTTCTTGAGGTCAGATTCGGCTATCCGGATTCAGGATGCTGTTCTTGCTTATTTTCTTGGACGTTTATATTGCCGAATCTAATATCCAGGATTCTCTATGTTCTTGTTTATAGTTATGCTATTTAGTGTAGACAAGGTATAAGACAGTGTAAATGGATTTCTGCATGGGTGTTGGTAGAGTGCGAAAGTCTTGGTCTACTCCATGCCTTCAGCATGTGTCAAATTTTCCGTTTTCTTACCGTGGAACATTTATCCTCATCATACACTGCTTGCTGCTGCTGAGCTGTTGGTCACAGACTTGGGGAAAACCTAATGACTCAGGCGTTTAAGCAAGGAGGTTCACCTGGCCAAACTGGGGGGAACTTATTGTTATTTCTCTTTCCGGTGTAAACTTTGTTTCCTTTCTAATTCACGCCCAAATTTGTCTGACCTTTTTGGGTTATCTTAGATAATTTACACTGATAATTGTACTTATGTGTACCTGTTCCTAAATAAACTCACTAACACTCCTTGGATGTAGAGGTCAATATGGCGTAAGCTTTTATTGGCCCTCAACACCCCAATAACAACAATATAACTAAAACTAGAAAGAGTCAATTCATATATTATGTTATAATTACCTCATATAGCTAATATACACAATATATGTACATATATTGTGTATATTAGCTATATGACTCGCCCAGAGGACAAGTATAGGTACATAATAGATATTAAACAGAATATTTGTCATATATGAATTGACTTATTTTCATATATATATATATATATATATTATATACATATATATATATATATATATATATATATATATGTATATATATATATATATAAAATAAATAAATATATATATATATATATATATATATATATATATTATATAAATATATATATATAAATATATATATTATATATATATATATATATATATATATATATATATATATATATATATATATAAATATATATATATATATATATATATATATATATATATATATATATATATATATATATTTTATTTTTTTTTTTTATTATCACACCGGCCGATTCCCACCAAGGCAGGGTGGCCCGAAAAAGAAAAACTTTCACCATCATTCACTCCATCACTGTCTTGCCAGAAGGGTGCTTTACACTACAGTTTTTAAACTGCAACATTAACACCCCTCCTTCAGAGTGCAGGCACTGTACTTCCCATCTCCAGGACTCAAGTCCGGCCTGCCGGTTTCCCTGAATCCCTTCATAAATGTTACTTTGCTCACACTCCAACAGCACGTCAAGTATTAAAAACCATTTGTCTCCATTCACTCCTATCAAACACGCTCACGCATGCCTGCTGGAAGTCCAAGCCCCTCGCACACAAAACCTCCTTTACCCCCTCCCTCCAACCCTTCCTAGGCCGACCCCTACCCCGCCTTCCTTCCACTACAGACTGATACACTCTTGAAGTTATTCTGTTTCGCTCCATTCTCTCTACATGTCCGAACCACCTCAACAACCCTTCCTCAGCCCTCTGGACAACAGTTTTGGTAATCCCGCACCTCCTCCTAACTTCCAAACTACGAATTCTCTGCATTATATTCACACCACACATTGCCCTCAGACATGACATCTCCACTGCCTCCAGCCTTCTCCTCGCTGCAACATTCATCACCCACGCTTCACACCCATATAAGAGCGTTGGTAAAACTATACTCTCATACATTCCCCTCTTTGCCTCCAAGGACAAAGTTCTTTGTCTCCACAGACTCCTAAGTGCACCACTCACTCTTTTTCCCTCATCAATTCTATGATTCACCTCATCTTTCATAGACCCATCCGCTGACACGTCCACTCCCAAATATCTGAATACGTTCACCTCCTCCATACTCTCTCCCTCCAATCTGATATTCAATCTTTCATCACCTAATCTTTTTGTTATCCTCATAACCTTACTCTTTCCTGTATTCACCTTTAATTTTCTTCTTTTGCACACCCTACCAAATTCATCCACCAATCTCTGCAACTTCTCTTCAGAATCTCCCAAGAGCACAGTGTCATCAGCAAAGAGCAGCTGTGACAACTCCCACTTTGTGTGTGATTCTTTATCTTTTAACTCCACGCCTCTTGCCAAGACCCTCGCATTTACTTCTCTTACAACCCCATCTATAAATATATTAAACAACCACGGTGACATCACACATCCTTGTCTAAGGCCTACTTTTACTGGGAAAAAATTTCCCTCTTTCCTACATACTCTAACTTGAGCCTCACTATCCTCGTAAAAACTCTTCACTGCTTTCAGTAACCTACCTCCTACACCATACACTTGCAACATCTGCCACATTGCCCCCCTATCCACCCTGTCATACGCCTTTTCCAAATCCATAAATGCCACAAAGACCTCTTTAGCCTTATCTAAATACTGTTCACTTATATGTTTCACTGTAAACACCTGGTCCACACACCCCCTACCTTTCCTAAAGCCTCCTTGTTCATCTGCTATCCTATTCTCCGTCTTACTCTTAATTCTTTCAATTATAACTCTACCATACACTTTACCAGGTACACTCAACAGACTTATCCCCCTATAATTTTTGCACTCTCTTTTATCCCCTTTGCCTTTATACAAAGGAACTATGCATGCTCTCTGCCAATCCCTAGGTACCTTACCCTCTTCCATACATTTATTAAATAATTGCACCAACCACTCCAAAACTATATCCCCACCTGCTTTTAACATTTCTATCTTTATCCCATCAATCCCGGCTGCCTTACCCCCTTTCATTTTACCTACTGCCTCACGAACTTCCCCCACACTCACAACTGGCTCTTCCTCACTCCTACAAGATGTTATTCCTCCTTGCCCTATACACGAAATCACAGCTTCCCTATCTTCATCAACATTTAACAATTCCTCAAAATATTCCTTCCATCTTCCCAATACCTCTAACTCTCCATTTAATAACTCTCCTCTCCTATTTTTAACTGACAAATCAATTTGTTCTCTAGGCTTTCTTAACTTGTTAATCTCACTCCAAAACTTTTTCTTATTTTCAACAAAATTTGTTGATAACATCTCACCCACTCTCTCATTTGCTCTCTTTTTACATTGCTTCACCACTCTCTTAACCTCTCTCTTTTTCTCCATATACTCTTCCCTCCTTGCATCACTTCTACTTTGTAAAAACTTCTCATATGCTAACTTTTTCTCCCTTACTACTCTCTTTACATCATCATTCCACCAATCGCTCCTCTTCCCTCCTGCACCCACTTTCCTGTAACCACAAACTTCTGCTGAACACTCTAACACTACATTTTTAAACCTACCCCATACCTCTTCGACCCCATTGCCTATGCTCTCATTAGCCCATCTATCCTCCAATAGCTGTTTATATCTTACCCTAACTGCCTCCTCTTTTAGTTTATAAACCTTCACCTCTCTCTTCCCTGATGCTTCTATTCTCCTTGTATCCCATCTACCTTTTACTCTCAGTGTAGCTACAACTAGAAAGTGATCTGATATATCTGTGGCCCCTCTATAAACATGTACATCCTGAAGTCTACTCAACAGTCTTTTATCTACCAATACATAATCCAACAAACTACTGTCATTTCGCCCTACATCATATCGTGTATACTTATTTATCCTCTTTTTCTTAAAATATGTATTACCTATAACTAAACCCCTTTCTATACAAAGTTCAATCAAAGGGCTCCCATTATCATTTACACCTGGCACCCCAAACTTACCTACCACACCCTCTCTAAAAGTTTCTCCTACTTTAGCATTCAAGTCCCCTACCACAATTACTCTCTCACTTGGTTCAAAGGCTCCTATACATTCACTTAACATCTCCCAAAATCTCTCTCTCTCCTCTGCATTCCTCTCTTCTCCAGGTGCATACACGCTTATTATGACCCACTTCTCGCATCCAACCTTTACTTTAATCCACATAATTCTTGAATTTACACATTCATATTCTCTTTTCTCCTTCCATAACTGATCATTTAACATTACTGCTACCCCTTCCTTTGGTCTAACTCTCTCAGATACTCCAGATTTAATCCCATTTATTTCCCCCCACTGAAACTCTCCTACCCCCTTCAGCTTTGTTTCGCTTAGGGCCAGGACATCCAACTTCTTTTCATTCATAACATCAGCAATCATCTGTTTCTTGTCATCCGCACTACATCCACGCACATTTAAGCAACCCAGTTGCTTAAAATATATATATATATATATATATATATATATATATATATATATATATATATATATATATATATATATATATATATATATATATATATATAAAATGTGCGAAAATGGAAAATTAATATACACAAGAGTGAAACAATGCACACGAAAGTGAAACTGGCAAGGTTACCCGAGGCAGGAGTCCTTCAAGGGGCTGACGATGTGAATGGCTTTTGATCCAAGTAATATGAGTTACCCTTCCTCGGATTAAATCTGATTCCCATTCCCCAGGTACTATATGACTTTTAAGGATTTAGCGCTTCCCCCATGAATATAATTATAAGTGGTTATCACAGCGGCGTATCACAAAGAATATAATACTGTACCGATAAATATATAAATTAGATTTAGGGGCCAGGAGCTTTTTTAATTATGTTCCTGGTGAGCTAAACTAATTCTAATAAATTTTCCATATGTTGCACAATGTGTCTATACTGCTGTTAATGAGTCACTTTAGGCAAGGTGAGCTAGATAACATGGTACAATAATCCACTCACAAAATCGTATTTAGTTACAAACCACTGAACCAGCTGGTCAAGTGGTTAACGCACTGGCCTGTGAATTTTGGGACTCGCTTACCATGGGCTCAAACCCCACCCGTTCCGTGGTTTGGTGAAACGGTTATTTTGATTGTTCAGAGGAGTGATGCGACTTTTGAACAGAGTTGTTCAGGGTGTACACGCCAGTGTTCAGAGGAGTGATGCAGCTTTTGAACAGAGTTGTTCAGGGTGTACACGCCAGTGTTTAGAGGAGTGATGCAGCTTTTGAACAGAGTTGTTCAGGGTGTACACGCCAGTGAGATGCATGGTTGTGTGTGCATGAAGGAAATATTATAGCCAGCCTCAGCCCTTGTGGTTTAGCGCTTCTTTTTGATTATAATAATAATATAGCCAGCCTTGAACAGTCTTAATATTTCTTAATGATCTACTGGTTCATGGAAGTGCAACTCCCAACACTGTTTGCTTGATACCAGCCTTCAAGAGAGGCCTGAGCTTGCTATCACCTGCAGCTCATAAGACTGCCATCCCCACGAGCCCCTTTGGGGCGGAGCAGATGGCAAGCCAGAGGCCTAGCTTCTCCCTACGAGCCCCATGAGGGCGGGGACTGTGGCTAGGCCTGGGGACAGTTGGTCCCACAGTTGAGGGGGTACTTGTACCTCCTCCCATGGGAGACTTAGGTCTCGAGACACTCCCCAGATAGGGAGTCAACGTCGGGTCACTACTACTTGGAAAAGACCCGGGCCGGGAGAATACCGGCGAAAAAAAAAAAACCAGCCTTCAATATTTTAACTTATAATAATACATATTTGACTAATGATGTCTGTGAGCTTCAGACAAGACAGTTATTGAATAAGTCATGATGAATGTGTCTTATGTCAACCTTCCTTGAAGGGAGACAGCCGGTCAAAAAAATGCTTAAGTCAATTTCTTCACATGTATCATTTAGATTAGGCTGACGTCGCCAAATTTAGGATCTAAATGGCTACAACTGAAGAATGGACAAATTGCACAAGCTTTTATTTGGGGAAGTGTTTCGCCCTGTGTAGAGCTTTAAGCCATAACTTCATAAAACTACACAGAGCCACTTCTGCAACATAAATTTTCATTAAATTTAACCATTAACTTATATTAGCACTAATATATACAATAACAGATAAAGGCGAGACTGGATTAGCGACTAGAAAACCGGGGAAAAACCAAGAAAAGTGAAGCATGCAGGTTAAATGTAGATAATTTTTTTGATAACCGTCGGTTTCCCAACGTCTTGAGTCACAGTTTAAATATACTTAAACTGCTCTATAATGTTGAGGCTTAAATAAATTAGGTTATGCGAGATTATAAGTTAGGTTTGGTGCAACCCCCCCCCCCACACACACAGAAAATACGTAACTTCTAATGAAAAAATCTATATCCGTGTTGTGCAGGCTGGGTCGTTGGTTCATGAATGGTTTGTGTCAGAGAACTTCTGAAAGAAGCTTTTTTGAGTAGTGCTTGTCTATCATTAGGCTTCATAAATATTCTACATGGTCATGTGCAAGAGAAGCCTCCATGGCCACTGTAGCGTCCCTCCATGGCCACTGTAGCGTCCCTCCATGGCCACTGTAGCGTCCCTCCATGGCCACTGTAGCGTCCCTCCATGGCCACTGTAGCGTCCCTCCATGGCCACTGTAGCGTCCCTCCATGGCCACTGTAGCGTCCCTCCATGGCCACTGTAGCTTCCCTCCATGGCCACTGTAGTGTCCCTCCATGGCCACTGTAGCGTCCCTCCATGGCCACTGTAGCGTCCCTCTATGGCCACTGTAGCGTCCCTCCATGGCCACTGTAGCGTCCCTCCATGGCCACTGTAGCGTCCCTCCATGGCCACTGTAGCGTCCCTCCATGGCCACTGAGTCAACAAGCCAATATAAAGGTACAAAATATAATGACAATAAGCCAGACGGTCTGATAACATGACTTTACTGAGTTATCTTGGGTAACTAACCCTCCGGGTTAACATGGCTTTACTGAGTTATCTTGGGTAACTAACCCTCCGGGTTAACATGGCTTTACTGAGTTATCTTGGGTAACTAACCCTCCGGGTTAACATGGCTTTACTGAGTTATCTTGGGTTACTAACCCTCCGGGTTAACATGACTTTACTGAGTTATCTTGGGTAACTAACCCTCCGGGTTAACATGGCTTTACTGAGTTATCTTGGGTTACTAACCCTCCGGGTTAACATGGCTTTACTGAGTTATCTTGGGTTACTAACCCTCCGGGTTAACATGGCTTTACTGAGTTATCTTGGGTTACTAACCCTCCGGGTTAACATGACTTTACTGAGTTATCTTGGGTAACTAACCCTCCGGGTTAACATGGCTTTACTGAGTTATCTTGGGTTACTAACCCTCCGGGTTAACATGGCTTTACTGAGTTATCTTGGGTTACTAACCCTCCGGGTTAACATGGCTTTACTGAGTTATCTTGGGTTATTAACCCTCCGGGTTAACATGGTTTTACTGAGCTACCTTGGGTTACTAACCCTCCGGGTTAATAATCCGAACAAGATCTTCAAGCTTTGTTTCAGGTTACTCTTCTCTCAGGACCGAGAGGTAATAAATCAATGCTAGGCAGAATTTCGTGTAAAATAAAGGCTTGAGGCCGGGCATACATGTCTTTACAACAAAAGCCTCGCATGTTAGTAGTTACAGCAACACACTTTTACCACCCGTTTAGGGTCCTCCAACACTGCCTCGGGTGAAGTTTGATGCCACAACCCCCACATCATGCTGAACCCAGCATCTCGGCATAAATGGTGGGGATATTTCCCCTTTCGCCCAGATTTGCTGACATAGCAGATGGCACTGAATAAATTATGGATATAGATTATAGAATATACAAAATACTTGGAACAGTTAAACTTGCTTTGTGATAATTTATGTAATATGAGAGTGGATTTGTTACAACACTAGCAAGTTAATATTGATAGTGTAACTTTGATAATGTTGGAAACGGAATATGTTTAAAGTGCTGAGTAGATAAAATAAAATAAACCCCATCAAGAAAGGGGGGCCTTGATATTGGTGAAGGGCTCTTGTTCCGAGCCATTGGAGCTACTCTCCCCTTGTACTTGCATCAAACCTGATTACCTCCGATTTCGCAGGTGTTGTATAGTGTTATATTTATAAGAAATTTGTCCACGTAATGTTGAAGTGTGCAACAAGTGAGGGATATGCAGGCCTGCGTGCCACTAACAGCCACAACCTGGTTGACTAGGCACTTAATCATACCTGGTCTCAGACTGGGCTTCGTGAGCAGAATCACTCTAGCAATTGGTCACAGGTATTTCCGACTATTGCTACCTGCCATAAATAAGATCTCAGTCTAATTCTAGTATTTACATTGTCATGCTCTGCTTGTGTGTCTGCCCCCGCACTCTGCTCATAAACAACTAATAATTCTTAAATTTGCATTTATTGACATTTGTGTAGTCTAATTTAGCCTAGCATGTTTCATCATGAATAGAATTATTTTCAAATTATTATTGTTCTTACTGTTGTTAGTAAGGAGCATCAGAAAAGGTATATTATTCCGACAAGTGTAAGACACGTGGAGAAAGTTCACCTCCGGTGGGCAAAACGTTACATTAGAGTTTACACAGGTGTAAGGAGTAAGTTTATTCAGGTATACACAAATACAGTTACACAGATTATCATACATAGCAGCATATGTGTAGAGAAACTAGGATAACTCAAAAAAAAGTCAGAGGAGACTTGGCCACACATTTCCCCTTACCTAAGGTGCGACATATAGTGGACTCACACCCAAGTACCTACTAACTGCGAGGTGATCAGGCTGGAGCGCTTGAGGTTCCTAAACCTGTATTCCCTGGAACGCAGGAGGGAGAGATACATGATTATATACACCTGGAAAATCCTAGAGGGACTAGTACCGAACTTGCACACGAAAATCACTCACTACGAAAGCAAAAGACTTGGCAGACGATGCACCATCCCCCCAATGAAAAGCAGGGGTGTCACTAGCACGTTAAGAGACCATACAATAAGTGTCAGGGGCCCGAGACTGTTCAACTGCCTCCCAGCACACATAAGGGGGATTACCAACAGACCCCTGGCAGTCTTCAAGCTGGCACTGGACAAGCACCTAAAGTCAGTTCCGGATCAGCCGGGCTGTGGCTCGTATGTTGGTTTGCGTGCAGCCAGCAGCAACAGCCTGGTTGATCAGGCTCTGATCCACCAGGAGGCCTGGTCTCAGACCGGGCCGCGGGGGCGTTGACCCCCGGAACTCTCTCCAGGTAACTCCAGGTAAATAGTCTACTAACATGAACTAAATGACAATCACTACCTGGGTAACTACTATACAAGACTGTGAGATCCGCTCTGTTACGGTCTGGAGCTGCCCAATCCTACAAACCCTTGGCAACCAACCGAGTGATTACATTTCTTCTGACAATTTTTAAGCCTCGATTTCAAGGTTAGATTCTGGAGACTTACCAAGGTCTCCTTCACACTTGTAGACCAGATCATTGTAACAGCGCACTCGTTAAAGACCCGGGGGGGGGGGGATGGGCTTGATAACGGTGAAAGATTATTGAATCAAGGATCCCAATGGAAATAAGTAACTTCTGATTTTTAACCCGGAGTGTTAGTCACCAAGAATAACCCAAGACAGTGTGTTATCGAGGACTGCCTGTCTTAGTTCAACTTTCCCATGTATATAATAATAACGGAAAATACATTGGTTTAAATGCTGGCTCAGTGATAAGATGTTGCACAACAAGCGTGTGTTTAATAGGTAGCTTTAGGGTTAAATCAGGTCACCTACTTACCATTGGCAATGGGAGTCAATATGTGTGTTGTGACGCGTCTTTATGACGTAACTTGAGTCATATTCATCTCCCCCTCACCCTAACCACTTCCCCCACCTCTATATCACACCATCACCCCTTCCTCCACCGCCCATCTCAAACCCTCACCCCCTTCCCCCACCTCCCATCTCCACACTCCTTCCTGCTTGCCGCGTTGATCGCCGGCATTACCATTACTCACGCTCTCAAGGTCCTGGGTTCGATTTCCTGGCGCAGAGAAACATTTGGCCAAATTTCCTATCACCCCTGCTGCCCACTTAAATGTAAAAAAATAGGTACCTGTGTATTAGTCGACTGTTGTGGATCGCATCCAAGGAAAAATGTTAAAAAAAAAAAAACTCCATTCTTGCTGGAATATCGTATCCGGTGTAAGAAAGTCCAGTCCTGTATAGGAAAACTCCAGTAACTGGTGGAAGTATTTAAGTATAATTATTGGTTTAAAAGTATGTGTGTGTAGCTAGTAATGTTAATTATAAAACAAGCGCAAGTACCTGAATTTGGTGACTCATGAAGTTAATGATGCAACTTATGGTAGGTAAGCACCTAATGACACCACCCCTATCTCTCTCTCTCTCTCTCTCTCTCTCTCTCTCTCTCTCTCTCTCTCTCTCTCTCTCTCTCTCTCTCTCTCTCTCTCTCTCTCTCTCTGTAGACTCTCGAGTTCCTCTAAATATTTTGTATGAGTCCAAGTCATTTAAGAATGAATTTAAAATAAGACCTGCATGGACTGCTAAACAGGGTTTATGTGGTGTCTAAGTGAGAGCTCCCTGGGATGACTGTGGTAATTAAAGCAGTGTCACCGTCACTACTAGAAGCAGCAGCAGCAGAGCACCACAGCTGCCACCACCAGCAGCAGCAGCAGCACCACCACCACTGCCACCAGCAGCACCACCACCACTGCCACCAGCAGCACCACCACCACTGCCACCAGCAGCACCACCACCACCACCACCACCACTACCACCAGCAGTAGCACCACCACCACTGCTACCAGCAGCAGCACCACCACTGCCACCAGCACCAGCAGCACCACCACTACCACCAGCAGCAGCACCACCACTGCCACCAGCAGCACCACCACTACCACCAGCAGCAGCACCACCACTGCCACCAGCAGCAGCAGCACCACCATCACCACCAGCAGCACCACCACCATCACTGCCACCAGCAGTAGCACCACCACCACTGCTACCAGCAGCAGCACCACCACTGCCACCAGCACCACCACCACTGCCACCAGCAGCACCACCACCACCACCACCACCACCAGCAGCACCACCACCACCAGCAGCAGCACCACCACCACCACCAGCAGTAGCACCACCACCACAAACAACGGTAACACTGACATCATTAAGTGTAGCAGCAACAGCAGCAGAAAGAACAGCAACCTGCATCTTCCAATTTCTTTCCAGCACCAAAACTAAGGTGTAATCCAATATTTTTGTCTAAATCAACGAACCGATAAGAAGCATAACAGGTTTGTTCAGACGGTCGCCAGGGTAAATAACTCAAGAGAACGTTGATGGTACCACCCACTGGGCTGCTGATGCTGTGTTGGCTGGCTGACTCTGACACACACACATAGCTTTAAGAAGAGATACGATAAAGCTCATGGAGCAGGGAGAGAGTGGACCTAGTGGCGACCAGTGAAGAGGCCGGTCCAGGATCTGTGACTCGATCCTTGCAACCACAAATAGGTAACACGAACACACACATGCATACATAGTTTTAAGAGTAGGTATGGTAGGGCCCACGAGGCTAGGAGGAAGTGAATCTAGAAATCGGGAAGTTAAGAGGCAGGGCCAAGAGATAAACATCGACCCTTGCAATCACATATAGGTGAACACACGTACACATACATACATATAGGCGAGTACACACGTGTGAGGGACGTGTGTAAGGGGATGTGTTCCTTCATAGGGTAAAACCCACCTAACACGTCCTGATCACATGCACACTTAAAGATGGTGTTCGCACCATGGCGAACACAAATATAAAATTCTTACACTGTGTTTCAGACGTGAGATCAAATTTTTATCTGTAGTTTGATGAAGCTTAATGCCGACAGCTTCGTAGCTACGACAGCTTCGAAGGCTTCCATCAGACCTGGAGTTATTACTTATGAATATTTCTCATATATATGTATACTTGTACATATGGTGTTATAGAGAGTGGAGATACAGTGTAGTGCAGGTGTGCAGATTTCTAGTGGTTATGATGTGGCATAATTTTATCTAAGTTATGACAGTGATGTTATTGATCTGTCAGTATCTGGGTGGGGGATGAGGGAGGGGGGCTGCGGAGGGCCAATTACACACATCATCTGTGTATCCTAAAAATATTAACGTAATGGCCATCCGGAGAGGGAATGCCTGGTGTGTCTTGGGCTCCCGTCCAGCTTCTGAGAAGCAGTAAGAGAGTTATAATCTCTTGATATGTTCCATTGTATATATGATTGTGCCTTATAAATAAATAATAAATATATATATATATATATATATATATATATATATATATATATATATATATATATATATATATATTTTTTATTATCACACCGGCCGATTCCCACCAAGGCAGGGTGGCCCGAAAAAGAAAAACTTTCACCATCATTCACTCCATCACTGTCTTGCCAGAAGGGTGCTTTACACTACAGTTTTTAAACTGCAACATTAACACCCCTCCTTCAGAGTGCAGGCACTGTACTTCCCATCTCCAGGACTCAAGTCCGGCCTGCCGGTTTCCCTGAATCCCTTCATAAATGTTACTTTGCTCACACTCCAACAGCACGTCAAGTATTAAAAACCATTTGTCTCCATTCACTCCTATCAAACACGCTCACGCATGCCTGCTGGAAGTCCAAGCCCCTCGCACACAAAACCTCCTTTACCCCCTCCCTCCAACCCTTCCTAGGCCGACCCCTACCCCGCCTTCCTTCCACTACAGACTGATACACTCTTGAAGTCATTCTGTTTCGCTCCATTCTCTCTACATGTCCGAACCACCTCAACAACCCTTCCTCAGCCCTCTGGACAACAGTTTTGGTAATCCCGCACCTCCTCCTAACTTCCAAACTACGAATTCTCTGCATTATATTCACACCACACATTGCCCTCAGACATGACATCTCCACTGCCTCCAGCCTTCTCCTCGCTGCAACATTCATCACCCACGCTTCACACCCATATAAGAGCGTTGGTAAAACTATACTCTCATACATTCCCCTCTTTGCCTCCAAGGACAAAGTTCTTTGTCTCCACAGACTCCTAAGTGCACCACTCACTCTTTTTCCCTCATCAATTCTATGATTCACCTCATCTTTCATAGACCCATCCGCTGACACGTCCACTCCCAAATATCTGAATACGTTCACCTCCTCCATACTCTCTCCCTCCAATCTGATATTCAATCTTTCATCACCTAATCTTTTTGTTATCCTCATAACCTTACTCTTTCCTGTATTCACCTTTAATTTTCTTCTTTTGCACACCCTACCAAATTCATCCACCAATCTCTGCAACTTCTCTTCAGAATCTCCCAAGAGCACAGTGTCATCAGCAAAGAGCAGCTGTGACAACTCCCACTTTGTGTGTGATTCTTTATCTTTTAACTCCACGCCTCTTGCCAAGACCCTCGCATTTACTTCTCTTACAACCCCATCTATAAATATATTAAACAACCACGGTGACATCACACATCCTTGTCTAAGGATGTGTGATGTCACACATCACACATATATATATATATATAATATATATAATATATATATATATATATATATATATATATATATATATATATATATATATATATATATATATATATATATATATATATATAAAGAGTAAAGGAATAAATGTGAACGGGAGGTTCTACTTTAGTGTAGGACCCGGTGGTGTTGGGCTGGACCGTTGGGGCTCATGCTCTCAGGTGTACAAAACTCTCCACATTACAACCTTCAGTTGCTAGCTGTCCGTGGTTGTGTGCTAGCGTACATTGTGTTCCCGTGTGCGTCGTGTCATGCACGTCTTGTGTACATCCCAGCACACTTAGGGTTCTCTGGACTCTTGACAGCATTGATAAAAACTTGTAGTAAGTCTTAAGTTGCCTGGGAGGGCCACCAGCTACTCAGGGGGATGTGTTGGTCGGTGTATATTAATGCAGATGTTATTTCCTGATATATTGTTATCTGACGTATTATGGCGTCCTCACACCTGTCTGTAGTCTCTACTCCCTGATTCCCACAGGCATAATAAGCTCTCAGTATCCTACTGTAGCCTGCCTGTGCTCCCTGGGTCACGCAGGCATGATAAGCTCCACATCCTGAAATAGCATATTTGCTCACTGGGTCATGCAGGTATAAATCTCTTCAGGTTCTGTTGTAGCGTCCCTTTGCTCTTTGGGTCATGCAGAACTCTTCACGTCCTGCTGTAGCATGCTCCCGAGGCCTTGTACAGCACGTCTGGTGTGCCTAGTCAGCCAGGCATGATAGGCACTGCTGCTTGAGTCATGGTCGCCTCGTTACAGCGGTTGCTTCCTCCATTCATTTTCGTCTTTGCAAGTTCACCCGAGAGTAAAATTTGAACATTTCTGTAGGAGGTGATGCACTTGAGTTGGTGATGACGCTAAGTCCTGTCAGAGAGTGGTAACAGTAGTTATTATAATAGTGGCAAAGTTTACACAGGATCAGTGGATTGTAGAGATTTGTCACCTGCTTACATTGTTACCTTTACTCCTGATCAGGTGACCATTACTGGGAACCCCCCTTCTCCCTATCACACTGTTCGCCTAGCAGTAAATAGGTACTGTGCCTGGGAGATAGTCAACTCTGGTAGGTGGCATCCTGGGGAGAACCTAAAGACTTCACAGGCAATAAGTCACACTGCTTACCTTTACTAGGCTACCTTTGATGAGTACTGAGAATTTTTCTATTCCTGGAGCCTGGCCATGGGCCAGGCTCCTCTGATGTTTCCCTGGTCAACCAGGCTGTTGCTACTGGTGATCCCCAGCTCCACATATTCATCACAGCCTAGTTGATCTGGCACCTAGTGAAGATATTGCATTGCCTACTGTACCGCACATTTATCAACAATTCTGAAAATTCAGTCACCATAATCAAGATTAATTTCCTGAACACAAATGTCAGGTCTATGTTTGACATTATGTTACCAGACATGTTGATAGAATTTTCAGAGCTACATTAGTAAATATGCAGCGAAGTACTCTCAGAAGAAGTAGTATTTGCTGATAAATAACTTGTGGGTTGCAACCTTAAACAGATTAGATTAGAAACTCCATTTTTTCTGACAGGAAAATCCAAGGTATTTTGTACTGCGTAAAATGTATCTGCGCATTTATATGTTATTATTTTTATTCGCTAAAACTGTAGGGATCATACAGCGCCTGGGAAATGAGGCAGTCATGTGTAATAAAAGGAGTAGCTCAAATTCCTTAGATCAAGAGCCCTCCGTGAGCTTTAATGTCAAGTGGGTTTTCGATAACGTGGATGGGGTAAGAATACTCACAAGTGGCGGGGCACACACAACATATTCACTTATTCATTTTTTTTTAGTATATTCTTACAACAAAATCTTGCTGTGACTGATACGACAAAAATTGCTGGCAATAATAATGGTAGACAAGTCTGCGAAAAGATCAGGGAATGAGACACTGCTGGTGTACGGAAAAAAGGTACACATAGAAATAAATGGATAATTTGGTATACGACAAATTCTGGAGAATACAATGCTGAAAGAATACAAGATAAAAATGAATAAATTACTTCACACGGAATGACTGACTGGGGTAAGGAACAAAATACTGCACATAAATAAGGAATACACTTGAACACTACAAAATAATACTTACTAAAGACATAGAGTAGCATAAAAAAAAACACATAAAAAAATATGAGATGAGCGATAACACTGAAAAATATTGCAAAAATAATGAGTCAAAGAAACACTGAGTCTACACTGAAAACACAAGGCTTAGAGTACACAAGAAATTCACTGTAAATGTCTCACACACGCAAATGTCTTTAAATCCAAGAAAAATGTCTAAACAGAAAATTATCACTGAAGTCTGGAGTAGTAGATGGAGTGACTAGTGATGAGGGTAAGACATCCTGTGCGGTGATGACGCCTCCTACACTCACACTGTCGTCGGAAGAAATGCTCTTTCTAGGTGAACTCTCATAACTGGCTTTATCGTTGGCGCCAGCTACAATCTCTTGACCAATTATGTGAGCCAAAGCAGTACTAAGACCCGGTACAAGGGTGGAAAAAAACCACAGGTAGATGGTACTATTTCTCTAACCTCATACTTATTACCAGTGATATGTTCAACTACTCGACAAGGACCAACAAACTTTTGATCAAGCTTAGGCATTGCCGACGTTTTGTTAAAGTTAGTCAGCATAACTCTCGAACCTACTTTGATTTTGGACGGCTTTGCTCGAGTGTTAGCGACTCTTGTAAATTCTGCTGTCGATTTATGAAGTGTTTCACGGATTCTTCTAAAGACACTTTGAGCTAAGCTGGTACGAGTTGCTATGAAATCATCAGGGTTGTAATTTGGTTTCGGATTAGAATATAGCAACTCATAAGGCAAACGTTTATCTACACCGTGCAATGCATAATGTGGAGTGTCACCTATGGAAACATTGTAAGCAGAATTTATAGCACACTGCACATCAGATATAACTTCATGCCAAGTTTCACTGTTGGGATTGATAGTGGCTCTCAAGACATCAAGTACTTATTGGTTTGTTCCGCTAACCCATTGTTGGCAGGATCATGAGGAACAATGGTGGATTTAGAGATCTTGTACAAGGTACACAAATTTTCAAGAATCTCATTACAGAATTCACCACCATTATCTGTTACTAGGGACTTAGGGGTGGTATGCCTGCAGATAATGCGTTCTTTAAACGCTTTAGCTACTGTCTCGGCAGTCTTATCTGCAATAGGAACTAACAATATCTGGTGAAATGGTCTACCATAACACATAGATGTTTGTTGCCCTGGAGGGAACATTGGAAATTAGTTAACAAATCTAGCGCAACTCTTTCCCACGGTTCGCTAGTAGTTGGATATACTTGGATTGGATTAGGGCCATTAGCATTACCTTTATGTTGCATGCAGACACTACATTTCTTAACATACTCAGAAATATCAGTTGTCATACGAGGCCAAAGTATTTCAATCTGGCTTGTTTTACTGAACGATCCATACCAGGGTGCGCAACACCTGGTACATCGTGAACTAGCTGTAAGGCTACATTCACTAGTGACTGTGGAATTACTAACTGGTAAACTCTTCTGCTAGGAGTACCCAACTCGGCTGTTCGATACAGTAATTCTTGGTTCATGACAAAGTCACTGATGGGTGCTGGTGGCTTCACAGTCAGAATAAGATCTTCCTGGAGCAGGAATCGAATCACACCAGACCACATGGGATCTGTTCATTGAGCATTCTTTACATCCTCAGCACTAAATGGAGAGTCTGCAGTTACTATACTAACATGTCGTGATAAGGCATCTGCGACTACATTTGACTTGCCAGGTAAGTGTTCAAAGGTGGGATTGAACTCTTGGATAGTCAAGGTCCATCTGGCTAACCTTCCAGTAGGTTGTTTGTTCTGGAATAAAGGTATCAGTGGAGCATGGTCTGTCAAGACATGAACAGAGTACTGATAAATAATGTCTCGGAAGTGCTTTAAAGACCATTCTATTGCTAAAGCTTCTTGCTCAGTTACTGTATAATTACGTTCAGCTTCCATTCCAATATTCTACTTATGTATGTTATAATGTTCAATTGTTGTGTACTTTGACATTGTATAGAATCAGCCCAAGCCATACACCTGCCGTCTCTAGTTTGTAGTAGCTGTATGTCGGGACGACATACATTAGCGTCGCCGAGCTCTCAGTAGTAGTACCAGTTCCTAGTAACCAGTTACCAGTAACCAGTGTACCAGTAGATGACTCACTACCAACCGTCTGCGTGAATCACTGACTGATTATTCATATTGCTGCTGACCATTGCAGGATTTCAAACACCCCTCACCCGTAGGCACTTGAGAAGATAGGGAGCAGAGAGAGGCAGGTCGGCTGTTGGCGCTTCCCATACTTCCCGTTATATATTATACGTACTACCAGCCTACGTGAGTATTTTTACCCATCCACGTTGTCGAAAACCCGCTTGACATTAAGGCACGACGCTTGAAGGAAGGAGGCCTAAGTGAAGCCTCCCAGCTCAGGTTGGCACATTTCATCACTGTAGGCAACCCATCCTAACAGAATATGACAAACAACTTTCGTCCTCATTATCTAAATACCATATAAAATAGTGAATATAATAATAAAAGTGTTATGACCATGTTAATATTCTCTGCAGGCCAGGTATTTGACAACAACCTGATAGTATTACCCATCAGTATACAGACCAATGAGATGTCACGAAGCGTTTGTGTGGAGGGGAGAAGTGTTAGTGCTAGAGAGTGAACTATCAGTGCTGCAAACTGAACTATCAATATTTATGGCTAAAATATAAGTGCTTGAGAGCGAACTGTTAAGTTTAAGTGTATGTATAGTGAAGTGTAACCTCGCGTTGCGAGGCCTCCACATACACTCCTACACTCACGCTGGAAATAAGTGTGGATACGGAAAAGTTGACAGTGGCGTCGTTAGAGGGACGAGAAGTGATGAAGATGGCTGCTGACCCAGCTAGTGGACTGCTCGACCAAGATATACTGCAAGATCACTACATCATCGCTAACAACTTCAATGGTGAGTCACTGTCTGTTCTAAAACTCACCATCACCTCACTGTACTTCTTCCAGGAACTCCAATGGAAATAAGTCTGATTTTATTGGGTTTTCTCAGCTAATTCACAATTTAATAAGACAATTGAAAAAATTAAACTTGTGTAATGTACCTGAATAAACTTGTGCATTCAGACACATTCCTCCACATATTCGTACTCATTCCACCACACACAAATACGACTCAAGTCGATGTGTATAGGAGTCTTTAAGAGGACCTGGATCATTACCTCTCCGTAGCGCCGGGTCAGCTAGACTGTGATGGCTTTGTGGGTCGCTAACAGCAACAACCTTGTTGAACAGGCACAAAACGATGTAGCTTAGCCAAAGGTTGAACCCGTAGAGTAAAATAACCATCGGCTTCTATCACAGTTACATCACAAGGAGACTTAAGTCATGGCTGGAGGAAACTGCTCTAATTTCTCTCAATAATAACTTGATAAATTAGACACATGTGTAACTCTTGAGTATCTTTATTGAGGAAACGTTTCGCCACACAGTGGCTTCATCAGTCCATACAAAGGAGAATCTTGAAGAACAGGAGGAGAATGAGGTAATCAGTCCCTCAACCTTGAGGGATCTTAATACTTGGGAATTCTTCGCTTACCTAATTCTTGGGCACGACCTACTTCCACATTGAACAAATGTGACACCACCTATGACTGCTGCACCTCTCCTGTCTACGGTTTATAAGCTCCTCCGCACGTATGCCGTATTCTATTCTAGATTGATGGACTGACCACATCGACTCAAGGTTGAGGGACTGATTACCTCCTTCTCCTCCTGTTCTTCAAGATTCTCCTTTGTATGGACTGATGAAGCCACTGTGGCGAAACGTTTCCTCAATAAAGATACTCAAGAGTTACACATGTGTCTAATTTATCAAGTTATTATTGAGAGAAATTAGAGCAGTTTCCTCCAGCCATGACTTAAGTCTCCTTGTGATGTAACTGTGATAGACGTCGATGGTTATTTTACTCTACGGGTTCAACCTTTGGCTAAGCTACATCGTTTTGTGCCTGTTCAACAAGAGTTGCACATGTGTCTAATTTATCAACATGTCGGTTCTCTGAACCATTCATCTACAATAATAACTTGTTTAACTTCAGTAATTTCTTGATAATTGCCGGCATTATTCCACCTGGAGCCTTCGATGAGAGTGAGTATATCATTGTGCATAAAAAATAGGAACTCCTTAACATAAGAACATAAGAACATAAGAACGAAGGAACACTGCAGAAGGCCTACCGGCCCATGCGAGGCAGGTCCAAGTCCCTACCGGCCTAAGCCAATGCACCCAACCTAGTCAGGTCAGGTCACATTGACTTAAGGGAGGAACACGGCAACCGACCTGTTAGCACAAGCTATCAGGTCCAACTCACACCCACCCACATCTACTCATGTATTTATCCAACCTATTTTTAAAGCTACACAACGTTCTGGCCTCTATAACGGTACTTGGGAGTTTGTTCCACTCATCCACAACTCTATTACCAAACCAGTACTTTCCTATATCCCTCCTGAATCTGAATTTTTCCAACTTAAAACCATTGCTGCGAGTCCTGTCTAGGCTAGATATTTTCAGCACACTATTTACATCCCCTTTATTTATTCCTGTCTTCCACTTATAAACCTCAATCATATCCCCCCTAATTCTACGTCTTTCTAGAGAGTGCAGTTTCAGGGCCCTTAGTCTATCCTCATAGGGAAGGTTTCTGATACATGGGATCATCTTTGTCATCCTCCTTTGTACATTTTCCAGAGAATTTATATCCATTCTGTAATACGGTGACCAAAACTGTGCAGCATAATCTAAATGAGGCCTAACCAAGGATGTATAGAGTTGAAGAACAACCTGAGGACTCCTATTATTTATGCTTCTTGATATGAAGCCAAGGATTCTATTAGCTTTATTGCGAACACTTATGCACTGTTGTCTTGGTTTCAGATTACTGCTAACCAGAACTCCTAAATCTTTTTCGCAATCCGTAATATTAAGATCTACATTATTTAGTTTATATGTGGCATGGTTATTGTCCTGTCCAACATTTAGAACTTTGCATTTGTCTATATTAAACTGCATCTGCCACTTCTCCGACCACTGCATCAGTCTATTCAAATCTTCCTGGAGTGCTCGAATGTCCTCGTCAGAATGAATTCGACGGCCTATTTTGGTGTCATCGGCAAACTTGCCGATGTCGCTCTTTATGCCCTCATCTATGTCGTTTATGTAGATTGTGAACAGCAGGGGGCCCAACACTGACCCCTGTGGAACACCGCTCGTGACGCTTCCCCACTCTGATTTCTCCCCATTTATGCAAACTCTCTGCTGCCTATTTGTCAACCATGCCTCTATCCAGGAAAAAATTTCTCCTCCTATTCCATGTGCTTTAATTTTCCTCAATAGTCTCTGATGTGGGACCCTGTCAAAAGCCTTACTGAAGTCCATATACACAATATCATATTCATTACCATGATCTACCTCCTCAAATACCTTAGTGAAAAAAGTTAATAAATTCGTAAGGCAGGAACGCCCCTTTGTAAAACCATGCTGAGATTCGTTGATTAATTTATGCTTTTCAAGGTGGCTACGAACTGCCTCGGCAATTATTGATTCCATAAATTTTCCCACTATGGAGGTTAGGCTTATTGGTCTATAGTTCGAAGCTAAGGACCTGTCACCTTTACCCCATTACATAAGCAGTCTGTGTGAGACTAAACAATCTCAACACTGTTTAAGTGTCTTCAGGAAATGTCAATAAAGAATATTTTGGGATACCATAGACATGATTCAGCACGTTCAATAACTTTAAAAAAGTCCAAGGGTTTGCAACCAGATTAAACCCAGAGCTGAGAGTAGTATACTGAGCAATAAGGTTAAATTAGGTTCACTACACTTATACATTAACGCAATTCCAATGAATACATTCTTATTAAATGCATACATTGGTGCTAAATTATGCAGTTAACCAAAGATAACCCCAAGAGAGTCACTGGCTTGTGTCCATTGGAACTAAGTAAAATTGACAACTCTGCAAGATAGGGCCAGTAGGGGAGATGTTAGGTATTTACTTAAATAAGCTACGTTAAAAACCATCGGTGCTTTGAAAAAACACTCATTGTTGACAGCTTAGGAACCCCAGTAGCTGCGGTTCTGGGGACTCCGGTGGGTGAGCTTTGTCCCATGGGACTGTAATAGAGCGATTATGACCAGGGTTAACACGCTCTGATGACCTATGCTCACCAGTATTTCAAGTGTGTAACTTGGAAAGTCGTGGACATGTCTTACCTGAGTTTGGGCAGTCGCCCTCATGTCACGGCATCAATATGGTTAGCCTTATCAACCCTACATCAGTACTTATTACTGCAGTAAACTGCAGTAGATGATAATGATTTGATAGGACTTACCTGGGTGTTTGTATCGATTGACTGAAGGTAGGATGAATCTACTCTTTTTTTTTTTTTGTCACTTCTAGTTACGTCTAGTAACACGGGAAAAGTTCATCATACACGCTATGTACCTTTCGAATGTGTCAACGACCTCCAGCACGTCTATAGTCGATTTCTGCTGATAGTGTCTGCGGGTATAAGTGCCAGCTCTGATGAATTATCAAAGAATGCTGAATTTGCAGATTCCTTGACTCCAAGATGATGATAATTGATTATAATGCCACTAGCTGTATCAGGCTAGAGACATATCACTACGTATTTTTAACTGATCTTAGGAATTAAAGTTTTCTCGGGAAAACATTCAAGAGAAATATTTCAGCATTTCGTAGTTTCCTTGACTGCTTCTCCAAGATGTCGGAACGAAGAGAGAGGGAACGTTGCCATCTCCTGCTCAACCCCCTCGTGAAGGTTATGTACATGTCTTCAGAATCAAGATTCCATGATGTTGCATGATTCTGAGGACATGTACATAACCTTCACGACTACGACAACTACTACTACAACTAACCCATCTCTTTGGGTAGGACCTACTTCCACTGGGGAATCCCGCCTACCAGTGACTATGTCCTCGTCTGCTACCCGTCTCATTTTCACCTGACGTTAGTATATAAGCGTCAGGCGCCTTGCTTTTGCTTCAGAATCTCCACGACTACGGTGCTCTTCACACCAACTCCTAGGTTGAGGGACTGATTACCTCATCTTCTGTACATAGTTCTACTATCTTCAAGTTATGTCCTGGAATTTGTATTGATAAAGCCACTGGATGGCGAAACGTCTACAATAAAGATACCCAGATGTTGCACATGTGTCTTAATTTCATCTTGTCGGTATTGTATACCATTCTTGTACAACATTAATTTATCACACTCCGGTATATAATGACGGTGACGCACTCCAGTACATAATGACGCAGGGTGTGACGCACTCCAGTACATAATGACGCAAGGTGTGACAATAGTCCATCTGACAATGTTTACATTTCATTTGGTCTATATCTGGTGGTGGTGATTTAATCTGCCAAAGATACTTATAACCCAGCCGGAGCCGGGCGGCAGTGACATCCAAGAGTCTGCTTATTTTGTTGGAAGTACCATAGACGTGTGGCTCCTCCATGATAGAATGATGATAGATGGATTTACTGATGTCAATCCACCTGAGTATAAGTCAGAAAAGTTCAGTTGAAGTTCTTTTCGTATTATTGTTCTCAAACTGCTGGCAACCCAAGATTGTAATTTACTCCCTCTTTGAGATAGTATAACTTAGTTAGTTCATCAGTTTATATCATGCATCTGAAGACCAATGTGAGATAGAATCCACAGCATGTGCACTCTGACTCCACTATCCACAATCTTACCATACCTGTGTCTGGCTTCTGACACAAGCATGCCACAATTTATACTTAATGAGTTGAGAGCATTTATGGATGACAGAGAATCAGTTACAGTTAAAGTGTCAACCTTAGATACATGGACGCATTTAGTGCAAGGAGTTTGGCAAACAGTTCTGTCTGAAGGGTAGAGGCCCAGTTATTGATGCGTGCTCCAATTTCTTTATGAGAGTCAACAGCAGCACTACCAGCTGCACCAGTGGACTGGTGAACACAACCATCAACGTAAATAATTTGTGAAAGAGTGTGCTGTGTGACTGCGTTATCAGTACAGCTTAAGGCATCCTGTTTGGCTCCAAAATGAAGCTTTGGTTGTGATTTAAGAAGAATTTTGGGGATAATGGAGGAATGGTAGTTTGGAATGGGGTAATATCCCATGAAGCGGGGAAGCACAACGGTAATGAACTGTTTACATGTTTATATCTGGTCACAGTCGTAATGAGTTATTTATGCAGACATAAATTAGGTCACACACACACAAAACGTAGTAATCCTTTATTTACAGTGAGCAAAGTCAGGATATTTTTCCAGAATGGTTTGTAATACACTATTGTGGATAAAATACTTTGACATATCTTGAGCATTTCTGAGTGAGTTGTCTCTGAATTCATAAATTTTATCTCATTCCAGTACATAATGATGCAAAGTGTGACATTTATCCATTTGGCAAAGTTTACATTTCGTTTGGTCTACATCTGGTGGTGGTGATTTAAACCTCCCAAAGATACTTGTAACCAAGCCTGAGCCGGGCGGTAGTGACACTCAAAGAGTCGGCTTATTTGGTTGGATACACCATAGAGATGTAGCTCCTCCTGCATGATAGAATGATAGATGGACTGACTGGTGTCATTCTCCCTCAGTATTCAGTCACTAAAGTTCAGTTGAAGTTCTTTTCGTCTTATTGTTCTCAAACTGCTAATTGACGGCCCAAGATTGTAATCTACTCCCTCTCTGAAGGCATATAAGTTAGCCAGTTTATCAGTTCTATCATGCATCTGAAGACCAGTGTGAGACGGAATCCACAGAAGGTGCACTCCGACTCACTGTCCACAATCCTACCATACCTGTGTTTGGCTTCTGAAACAAGCACGCCACAAATGATACTTAAGGAGTTGAGAGCATCTATGGGTGATAATCACTTATAATTAAAATGTCAATCTTTGATACATGGGCGCATTTGAGTACAAGGAGTATGGCCAACAGTTCTGTTTGAAGGGTAGAGGTCCAGTTATCGATACGTGCTCCAATTACTTTTAAGAGTCACAACAATGCTTCTATCACAGCTGTTAAGAAAATGATAGGATGGATAATGAGAACCTTCAAAACTAGGGATGCCAAACCCACGATGGTTCTCTTGATCAAATCGGCTGTTATCTCTAGGTTGGAATATTGCTGTACATTAATCCAGTTCTAAATCCAGGTAAACCCCTTTCAAGGCAGGCGAAATCACAGATCTAGAGAATGTACAGAGAACTTTCACGGCACGCAAAGTACGATGAAGCGCCTAAACTACTGGGAACGGGCGAAATTACTTGGAAAATCCTAGAGGGACTAGTCCCAAATTTGCACACGAAAATCACTCCCTACGAAAGTAAAAGACTGGGCAGGAGATACAGCATCCCCTCCCCCATGAAAAGCAGGGGTGCCACGAGTACACTAAGAGACAACACAATAAGTGTCAGGGGCGCAAGACTGTTCAACTGCCTCCCAGCATACATAAGGGAAGTTGCTAATAGACCCCTGGTTGTCTTCAAGAAGGCGCTGGACAGACCTGAAGTCGGTACCTGATCAGCCGGGCTGCGGTTCGTACGTCGGTCTGCGTGCGGCCAGCAGTAACAGCCTGGTGGATCAGACCCTGATCCACCGCGAGAGGCGTTGATCTCCGACACCGTCTCCAGGTATACTCCAACCATCTCTCTGCATGACAGCAACACTACTGGCTACACCACTGGATTGGTGAACACAACCACACTCTGAAAGCGTGTGCGCCCACCCAACTCTGAAAGCGTGTGCGCCCACCCAACTCTGAAAGCGTGTGCGCCCACCCAACTCTGAAAGCGTGTGCGCCCACCCAACTCAGAAAGCGTGTGCGCCCACCCAACTCTGAAAGCGTGTGCGCCCACCCAACTCTGAAAGCGTGTGCGCCCACCCAACTCTGAAAGCGTGTGCGCCCACCCAACTCAGAAAGCGTGTGCGCCCACCCAACTCTGAAAGCGTGTGCGCCCACCCAACTCTGAAAGCGTGTGCGCCCACCCAACTCTGAAAGCGTGTGCGCCCACCCAACTCTGAAAGCGTGTGCGCCCACCCAACTCTGAAAGCGTGTGCGCCCACCCAACTCTGAAAGCATGTGCGCCCACCCAACTCTAAAAGCGTGTGCGCCCACCCAACTCTAAAAGCGGGCGCACCCACCCAACTGTCAGACGTGCGCATCCGTCCACACTCGCAGACATGCGCACCTATCTACACAAATATGTGCAGTCGTCCACTCAAACATGCGCACCCATCTACTGTCAAACGCGTGCGCCTGACCACCCACGCAAACGTCCAGTGTGATCCACAAACGTTTGCTGGGAGGAAGTAACATTTGCGCGACATCTGTATGGGACAAACTAAACGTGTAAACGTACACAGATTTGTCGCAGTGTCAAGTAATTCTGGCTGATTGCCCTCTCCCTCTTCCCTCCCCATTCCTGCCCCTGTCTGCCCATGCTGACTATTGTGGTTCACATCCTATGGGCAGAAATGCTTTAGATAAAGGATTTATCACCCATATATTTTATTAATAGTTTCTTAGTATGGTTTTCATATTTAGATTTTTCACTATGTTAATTTCAGTACAGGTACATAAGTGAAAATACATTTAAAATACGTAATGTATACAAGTCAAGTAGTGTTGATAACTTACAGTAGTGGAGTAGATATATATATTGATGCGAGGCTTGTGTAGACTGCCGTAGTTCACTCCACTTCTCGGCGACTCACACACCAACCCCTCTCAATTTTTTTCAGGTTTAGTTACCACTTTGTTCGGTGTTCGTGTGTCAGTGGGTGGAACTGAGGCTTGCTCTCTCACAGTGGTTGTGAGGAAATTGAATATAGTGATAGAGATGAATATCAGTACTGGGTTAACACTAGTAAAGAAGCCAGCAGCCACTACGCAGGCACACTCGTGTATGTGGCTTGGTGTTGCCAAGCATCCATTGCTTCCCACATATAACTCCACTTACACCAACTAATATATCATAAAAAACTTTTAACTTGGCTCATAATCCAAGAAAAAAATGTCCTACATATGTACAGTACTTTATTTTTTTGTAATATTCGGAGAATAATATAATAGGTAGCAGAGGCCATCTGGAGGCTGGTCCTGGGTGACGCAATGTTGGTGCAGACCACACTTCTTACCTTCCGGGGCAGCCTTGATGACCCTTACTGGTTTACCTATGGTACTATATATATATTACATAGTGACCCAAAGGTCTGGACACAGGCCAAATTGCATTTTTGTAACAATTATACAGTAATTTTAATGAATAATATCTTTAACATACTGTCCACCATTAGCGATGCAAAGTTGAGCTCCCCTTGCAAGACTCACATGAACACGATGCAGAAACTCTGGTAACTGCGAGGAAAACAATATTAGTAATATTTCCTGTGTTCAGACTTTTGGGTCACTCTGTATATATATAATATTATAATCATGGGAGAGCGCTAAACCCGTAGGATTATACAGCGCCTGTGGGGGGGGATGGAAGGTATTCAGACTCAATTCAGGGAACTGGAGCACAGATCCAATTCCCTAGATCAAGAGCCCCTCACCAGCGTCAAGAAACCTCCCTTGAGGGGTGTATATATATATAATAATAATAAACTGGTAGTTCGTTCACCCTGGCACTGCTAATCTTAGTAACCAGGTTCTCCGGGTTAAGAATTCGAACAAAATCTTATCTTAACATTATATTTGCCAACTACTGGCACCATCTTCCTCCCAACACCTGTATCGTACCAACACTTGCTGGAACAAACTGATTATATTCAAAGTTATTTTATAGACAGTTTGAAGGGACAAATGTTGTAGGCATACATTGGTGATGCATGTGGCAGGCGTATACTGCCTAGATTGTGTACATTGGTGATGCATGTGGCAGGCGTATACTGCCTAGATTGTGTACATTGGTGATGCATGTGGCAGGCGTATACTGCCTAGATTGTGTACATTGGTGATGCATGTGGCAGGCGTATACTGCCTAGATTGTGTACATTGGTGATGTATGTGGCAGGCGTATACTGCCTAGATTCTGTACATTGGTGATGTATGTGGCAGGCGTATACTGCCTAGATTGTGTACATTGGTGATGTATGTGGCAGGCGTATACTACCTAGATTGTGTACATTGGTGATGTATGTGGCAGGCGTATACTACCTAGATTGTGTACATTGGTGATGTATGTGGCAGGCGTATACTACCTAGATTGTGTACATTGGTGATGTATGTGGCAGGCATATACTACCTAGATTGTGTACATTGGTGATGTATGTGGCAGGCGTATACTGCTTAGATTGTGTACATTGGTGATGTATGTGGCAGGCATATACTGCCTAGATTGTGTACATTGGTGATGTATGTGGCAGGCATATACTGCCTAGATTGTGTACATTGGTGATGTATGTGGCAGGCATATACTGCCTAGATTGTGTACATTGGTGATGTATGTGGCAGGCATATACTGCCTAGATTGTGTACATTGGTAATGTATGTGGCAGGCATACACTGCCTAGATTGTGTACATTGGTGATGTATGTGGCAGGCGTATACTGCCTAGATTGTGTACATTGATGATGTATGTGGCAGGCGTATACTGCCTAGATTGTGTACATTGGTGATGTATGTGGCAGGCGTATACTGCCTAGATTGTGTACATTGGTGATAAATGATATATTTTTGCCCTTGGATACCCAACGTAGTCAAACGGTGGTGGAATAATCAAGACTCAAACTGGGTCAGGTTAAGTACAGTCGAGTAGTCAGTAGCTGGGTGGGTAAGATCAATAAGTCATGTAGACTTAGTGTCTCGTACTCTACGCTACAATATTGTTTTACACAGAGTGGTGTTGAGTTTGAAGGAAGACCTATAAGGTGGAAGGCTGTGGCTTTTGTTCCTTCACCAACACCACCACCACCACCACTACTAATACTACTCACCATCTACCACCACTACCACCCCACCACCTACCACCACTACCACCCCACCACCTACCACCACTACCATCCCACCACCTGCCTACTACCATCCACACTTGTTTGCTTCAATATGCAGGTGCTAATGACGTGTGGGAGTGACAGTGATTAACCTTAGTGTTTATGTATGTATGTGCCTCATATTTACATATAATTGCTTATGCATTTAGCACAGTAACCTCACATACAGCTGTGTTACTGGATTGCTAATTACTTCTGGGCCTCATTAGCCCTGTCATACCTACTCTTAAAACTATGTATAGAACCTACCACCATTGTTTCTAACAGGTCTGTTTCCTAATCACAGTGAGGCTAAAAAAATGGTTCCTGGCATTCTTATAACTTTTATGTGCTTCCCTATGACTTATTAATTTCCAACTGTGCCCCCATATACCTATTTCCCGCCTGTCAAAGAGCATCCCAGTCTCACTTGGTTCTTCTGTTCTCAAATGTCATCAAGTTCAGCTCTTTTAGCTATACGCCTTAGCTATGGAACAAGCCGCCTCGTTACGCCTCGTTTCATACATTTTCACTTTCTCTAGTTTCGTTTCGTAACATGCTTTATCAAGTGTAGGTTCCATGTTGGTGCTGCATATTCCAAGATGGGCCCGACATATATTGTATAAAAGGCCATAAATGACTTGAGATTCCCGAAGGCACCTAATGGTCATTTGGAACATCTAAGAACAACCTTCAGTAATTTCAGCAGTCATGCATAGCCCTTTATACAACCTATGTCGGGTCCATCTTGGAATATACAGCACCAAGACTCACGAAATCGTAATGACACGATTGCAAACAAACCATACCACGGGTGGGATTTGAACCCGCGGTCAGAGAGTCTCAAAACTCCAGACCGTCGCGTTAGCCACTGGACCAGCTAGCCACAATAAGATTCGTCCAACTAGGTATATTTCTACACCATAGGAAGGTTAGCATAGGCATCACTGTGACCACAAATGCAAGTTTTTACAGACGAATCTCCAGCTAGCGTGGCCGTGACGAACTCTAGCTCAAGTCCCCTCACTGCCGTCAACATGACTCTTATTGTGGCTAGCTGGTCCAGTGGCTAACGCGACGGTCTGGAGTTTTGAGACTCTCTGACCGCGGGCTCAAATCCCGCCGGTGGTATGGTTTATACAGCACCAACATGGAACCCACACCTTCGTTTGATACGAGCCTCTGGTGATAGGCTTGGCACTATGCTCACCCCTAGGTCTTCCTCCTTGAGTAAGGTCTGCGGCCTCTATTTCAAGAATTTATACTTTGTGTCCGGTCTTGCCTCTTTCCAATTTTCATAATACGTATTTGTTGGGAATGTTTTACCTGGAGTTTACCTGGAGAGAGTTCCGGAGGTCAACGCCCCCGCGGCCCGGTCTATGACCAGGCCTCCTGGTGGATCAGAGCCTGATCAACCAGGCTGTTACTGCTGGCTGCACGCAAACCAACGTACGAGCCACAGCCCGGCTGGCCAGGTACCGACTTTAGGTGCTTGTCCAGTGCCAGCTTGAAGACTGCCAGGGGTCTATTGGTAATCCTCCTTATGTATGCTGGGAGGCAGTTGAACAGTCTCGGGCCCCTTACAACTTATCTGATCATGCTTGCAGTTTGTCCCGGTCCATTTGTATCCTTTCCTTACTCCCTTCGGTTTTTATTCTCAGTTTTGCATTATCAACAAACAGGAGAAATATCAGAAGGCGCTAGACAGGCACCTAAAGTCAGTACCTGACCAGTCGGGCTGTGGCTCGTACGTCGGGTTGCGTGCGGCCAACAGTAACAGCCTGGTTGATCAGGCCCTGATCCACCATGAGGCCTGGTCACAGACCGGGCCGCGGAGGCGTTGACCCCCGGAACCCTCTCCAGGTATACCATAAGCAAAACTCGTTCTACTACCGACCCTTGCGGAACCCCGCTTCTTACTCTTCCATATTCACCAATCACTGTCTGCTTGCCCTATACCTGGAGGGGATTTCGGAGGTCAACGCCCCCGCGGCCCGGTCCATGACCAGACCTCGTGGTGGATCAGGATCCGATCAACTAGGCTGTTACTGCTGGTCGTACATAAACCGTGCTACGAGCCACAGCCACCTACCAGCACCTCAGCTCTTGTGAGGCAGAGTATCAAATATATACTCATGTGGTTGCAGGGGTTGAGTCTTAGCTCCTGGTTCCGCCTCATACCCGAACCGGCTTACAGTAATAGGTACACAAATGTTAACTATACAAGAGATCACTCCTCCCTTTTTGTAGCTTAATTCATTGGGTACTTTTTTGAGCTCTCTTCCAGAACTGGCTTATGCCATGACAGGCTTTGACATGTGCAGGCAATCCGTTCCACTCCTTTATTGCTATACAGTATACAATAAAAGGTGTTTGAAGCCTGACTACCTACTGTAGGTACTACGAAATTGTGTTCACTTCCATGAGTACCATACTGATTTTGGTTCCTAACCTCGACAGGCTTGTCAGCAAGATATTCTGGATACAGATTGTGAGCAATTTGATGGTATAAACGTGATCTACCTTCAATTGCTTCACTCTGTCTTTAACGTTCATATCCAGTTGTAATTCATCCTGGCCTACATACTCTCTTGGACTCAGGTCCAGGGTGAATCTCACCATTTTGTTCTGTTAAATCAGAGTACCATGAACAACAAGAATAATATAATTAAGACACATGTGCAACATCTGGGTATCTGTATTGTAGACGTTTCGCCATCCAGTGGCTTTATCAATACAAATTCCAGGACATAACTTGAAGACAGTAGAACTATGTACAGAAGATGAGGTAATCAGTCCCTCAACCTTGGAGTAGGTGCGAAGAGCACCATAGTCGTGGAGATTCTGAAGCAGAAGCAAGGCGCCTGACGCTTATATACTGACGTCAGGTGGAAATGGGACGGGTAGCAGACGAGGACAAAGTCACTGGTAGGCGGGATTCCCCAGTGGAAGTAGGTCCTACCCAAAGAGATGGGTTAGTTGTAGTAGTAGTCGTGAAGGTTATGTACATGTCCTCAGAATCTAAGATTCCATGATGCTGCAGTGTCTGACAAGTTGTACAAGAATGGTATACAATACCGACAAGATGAAATTAAGACACATGTGCAACATCTGGGTATCTGTATTGTAGACGTTTCGAATTTGTATTGATAAAGCCACTGGATGGCGAAACGTCTACAATACAGATACCCAGATGTTGCACATGTGTCTTAATTTCATCTTGTCGGTATTGTATACCATTCTTGTGCAAGAATAATCTATATAACGTTTTATAAAAGCGAGACATAGTCGTGCGAACCTCAGTAGCTGCTTAACATGTAGAGACATAGTCGTGCGAACCTCAGTAGCTGCTTAACATGTAGATAAAAGGTTCAGAGAGCCGACAACTTGATTAATTTGACACTTGTGCAACACTTGTGGAGACGTTTCACCAACAAGTGGCTTCATCAGTCCAGTACAGAGAAGAATGGTTAAGATCAGAAGGAGTTTGAGGTAATCAGTCCCTCAAACTCCTTCCGATCATCCATTCTTCTCTGGTTGGCGAAACGTATCCACAATACAGGTACTCAAGAGTTGCACAAGTGTCTAATTTATTAGCCTCTGGTTTCGTCAGGTGTGGGTTCTATACTGGTGCTGCGTACTCCAAGATAAGCCCGATAAATGTTGTATAGTGTATATCTGCACCGCGTGGAGAGGGGAATGTATCCCCCTCAGTATAATATTGAAAGGTAGGGAGGCTGCCATATCTTATCGCAGCTGTACACACCTTATCATATGACACACTGTTATAACCGAGTGTGGAAACTACAGCAAATGTCTGGCCGGGCCATGGATAATATCCCTCAGTGGCCGGCATTTATAGCAGATCACAGCAAGTATGTATCACCATAATAAATTCGAATTTATAGCTAATTACTTTATGTAACTCATGAGAATAATAAAAAAGTGTAATTTAATTTTAATTTCTGCTATACACTTATTAGATCGTCCCATCAAGAGATTAATAACAAAATCCACGTGTTCTATAACCGCAATTTCTGGCCGCGGGGGCGTTAACCCCCGGAACTCTGTCCAGGTAAACTCCAGGTAATTAAGACATGAACGATTAATTTCTGGCCGCGGGGGCGTTAACCCCCGGAACTCTGTCCAGGTAAACTCCAGGTAATTAAGACATGAACGATTAATTTCTGGCCGCGGGGGCGTTAACCCCCGGAACTCTGTCCAGGTAAACTCCAGGTAATTAAGACATGAACGATTAATTTCTGGCCGCGGGGGCGTTGACCCCCGGAACTCTGTCCAGGTAAACTCCAGGTAATTAAGACATGAACGATTAATTTCTGGCCGCGGGGGCGTTGACCCCCGGAACTCTGTCCAGGTAAACTCCAGGTAATTAAGACATGAACGATTAATTTCTGGCCGCGGGGGCGTTAACCCCCGGAACTCTGTCCAGGTAAACTCCAGGTAATTAAGACATGAACGATTAATTTCTGGCCGCGGGGGCGTTAACCCCCGGAACTCTGTCCAGGTAAACTCCAGGTAATTAAGACATGAACGATTAATTTCTGGCCGCGGGGGCGTTGACCCCCGGAACTCTGTCCAGGTAAACTCCAGGTAATTAAGACATGAACGATTAATTTCTGGCCGCGGGGGCGTTGACCCCCGGAACTCTGTCCAGGTAAACTCCAGGTAATTAAGACATGAACGATTAATTTCTGGCCGCGGGGGCGTTGACCCCCGGAACTCTGTCCAGGTAAACTCCAGGTAATTAAGACATGAACGATTAATTTCTGGCCGCGGGGGCGTTGACCCCCGGAACTGTCCAGGTAAACTCCAGGTAATTAAGACATGAACGATTAATTTCTGGCCGCGGGGGCGTTAACCCCCGGAACTCTGTCCAGGTAAACTCCAGGTAATTAAGACATAAACGATTAATAAGCACTAATTTGAAGTAAAAAAAAAGCCTGAACTTATAGATTTTAATGAATTTCTTTTTGTTTAAGAGAAAATATTATAATATAGGAAAATACGGGAAACTTTCCCTTAAGATAAAATAGGATTTGTTGGAAATTTTAACCCGGAGTGTCAGCTACCAAGGATAACCTAAGATAGTCAGTGCGTCATCAAGGACTGTCTTATTTCCATTGTGGTCCTTTAATCTTGCCCCCCCCCCCGGATGAGACCCGCACCAGTTGACTAATACCCAGGTACCTACTTACTGCTAGGTGAACCCATGTTTCAACCCATGCTGGGACTGAACCACGGACACTCATTGTGAGGCCAGAGCGTTGCCAACCGAGCCACGGGGCCCATAAGGCTCTTAATCTTCAAGTACCATACACCTACGAGTTTAACGTTTCCCCATGAGTATAACAATAGTATGCTTCCTCCATGAAGGCAGGGCAGGTAGGGAAACGTGTGAGCAAAACGGTTAAGTGAGGGTTCACACTGGTGTGAAAGTAACAGTCTGTCAGGGAGCAGCAGTGTGAGGCTCCAGCCGGTGCTTCCAGCACACAATTGTGCTACGAGGCTCCAGCCGGTGCTTCCAGCACACAATCAATGTGCTACGAGGCTCCAGCCGGTGCTTCCAGCACACAATTAATGTGCTACGAGGCTCCAGCCGGTGCTTCCAGCACACAATTAATGTGCTACGAGGCTCCAGCCGGTGCTTCCAGCACACAATTAATGTGCTACGAGGCTCCAGCCGGTGCTTCCAGCACACAATTAATGTGCTACGAGGCTCCAGCCGGTGCTTCCAGCACACAATTAATGTGCTACGAGGCTCCAGCCGGTGCTTCCAGCACACACAATTAATGTGCTACTGGCCACATTTTTAGGTCATAAATATTGTAACATTCTCGTGGATGATCAGTGTGTGACAGGTACAACCATGTACCACATACTATGTGTGTGGTACATGGTTGTACCCATACTATGTATGTGGTACAAGGTTGTACCCAAACTATGTATGTGGTACATGGTTGTACCCATACTGTGTATGTGGTACAAGGTTGTACCCATACTATGTATGTGGTACAAGGTTGTACCCATAACTGACTTAAGAAATCGTAATGACACGATTGCAAATAAACCATACCCCCGGCTGGGATTGAACCCGCGGTCTAGTGGCTAACGCGACGGGCTGGAGTTTTGAGACTCTATGACCGCGGGTTCAATCCCGGCCGGGGGTATGGTTTTGTACCCATACTATGTATGTGGTACAAGGTTATACCCATACTATGTATATGGTACATGGTTGTACCCAAACTATGTATGTGGTACATGGTTATACCCATACTATGTGGTACAAGGTTGTACCCATACTATGTATGTGGTACATGGTTGTACCCAAACTATGTATGTGGTACATGGTTGTACCCATACTATGTATGTGGTACATGGTTGTACCCAAACTATGTATATGGTACATGGTTGTACCCATACTATGTATGTGGTACATGGTTGTACCCAAACTATGTATGTGGTACATGGTTGTACCCATACTATGTATGTGGTACATGGTTGTACCCATACTTTGTGGTACATGGTTGTACCCAAACTATGTA
Organism: Cherax quadricarinatus; assembly: GCF_038502225.1. Taxonomy (NCBI): domain Eukaryota; kingdom Metazoa; phylum Arthropoda; class Malacostraca; order Decapoda; family Parastacidae; genus Cherax; species Cherax quadricarinatus. The sequence goes on along the minus strand of NC_091384.1, from coordinate 900,789 downwards.
TGTGGTACATGGTTGTACCCAAACTATGTATGTGGTACATGGTTGTACCCATACTGTGTATGTAGTACATGGTTGTACCCATACTATGTGGTACATGGTTGTACCCAAACTATGTATGTGGTACATGGTTGTACCCAAACTATGTATGTGGTACATGGTTGTACCCATACTGTGTATGTAGTACATGGTTGTACCCATACTATGTGGTACATGGTTGTACCACATACTATGTATGTGGTACATGGTTGTACCTATACTATGTGGTACATGGTTGTACCACATACTATGTATGTGGTACATGGTTGTACCCATACTATGTATGTGGTACATGGTTGTACCCATACTATGTATGTGGTACATGGTTGTACCCATACTATGTATGTGGTACATGGTTGTACACATACTATGTGGTACATGGTTGTACCCATACTATGTATGTGGTACATGGTTGTACCACATACTATGTATGTGGTACATGGCTGCGCCACATACTATGTATGTGGTTCATGGTTGTACCACATACTATGTATGTGGTACAGTCGTACATCACAGTGTATGTACGACTGAATGTGTGTACTCACCTAATTGTGGTTGGAGGGGTCGAGACTTAGTTCCTGGCCCCCTGTGTGTGTACTCGCTTAATTGTACTCACCTAATTGTGGTTGCAGGGGTCGAGACTCAGCTCCTGGCCCCGCCTCTTCACTGACAACTACTGGGTCCTCTTCTCCCTGCTCCATGAACTTTATCATACCTCGTCTTAAAACTGTGTGTGTATGTGTGTGTGTGTGTGTGTGTGTGTGTGTGTGTGTGTGTGTGTGTGTGTGTGTGTGTGTGTGTGTGTGTGTGTGTGTGTGAGGGGACTGAGGTAGACCTGGTCACGTGACTTAGGTCTCATGACTCGCCTGTCTCATCAAACTGGCTTCGATTTGACTGTTTACCCTGTTTTTAATATATATATATATTAAAAACCAGTGTTCACCCCTACCATAATATGTTTAATATTTTAGTGACCTCCTCACTGGCTGTTGAAGGGCTCTTGAACCAAGGAATTGGAGCTGCCCTTCTTCTTTTTGGGTCAAGCTTTATCATTTCTCATTCCACACACACACACACACACACACACACACACACACACACACACACACACACACACACACACACACACACACACACACACACACACACACGAGGTATGATAAAGTTCATGGAGCAGGGAGAAGAGGACCCAGTAGCTGTCAGTGAAGAGGCGGGGCCGGGAGCCGAGTCTCGACCCCTGCAACCACAATTAGGTGAGTACAATTAGGCGAGTACACACACAGGGGACCAGGAACTAAGTCTCGACCCCTCCAACCACAATTAGGAGACTGACGACATTGGAGGACAGGTGGGTCAGGGGAGACATGATAACGACATACAAAATACTGCGTGGATAGATAAGGTAGACAGAGACAGGTTGTTCCAGAAAGGGGACACAAAAACAAGGGGTCACAATTGGAAGCTGAAGGCTCAGACGAGTCATAGGGATGTTAGGAAATATTTCTTCAGTCACAGAGTGGTCAGGAAGTGGAATTGCCTAACAAGTGATGTAGTGGAGGCAGGAACCATACATAGCTTTAAGACGAGGTATGACAAAGCTCTGGAAGCAGAGAGAGGACCTAGTAGCGATCAGTGAAGAGGCGGGGCCAGGAACTGTGTCTCGACCCCTGCAACCACAATTGGGTGAGTACACACACACATATATAGCGACCAGTGAAGAGGCGGGGCCAGGAGCTAGGACTCGACCCCTGCAATCTCAACTAGGTGAGTACACACACACACACACACATATATAATATATATATATATATATATATATATATATATATATATATATATATATATATATATATATATATATATATATATATATATATATATATATATATATATGTGCAAAACAACCACTCTGAAAGAATAGAGAAATTCCAAGCGCTTTCGTGACTACTCACATTATCAAGGAACTATGAAAGTGAAGCATCCAAGGAAGATATATAAGGGGTCAGGCCAGCACCTCACTATCAGATCCCACAACGGTTAAACACGTGACGCGCGGCGAGCCAACTTGGATAGGTCCCTTGCACAACTCACCCCCAAGCTATTCTACCCAAGAAAATTTAAAAATTATTTTTTGTCCAGTGTATTATTAAATTCTTCCCAAATTCTATTAATTATAAATGGATCTAATTTATATAAACCAAAGGAAATATTCATATTATTGTCAAAACTGCTTTTTATGAAACAAGATTCAATTATATTCCTTGGATGCTTTACTTTCATAGTTCCTTGATAATGTGAGTAGTCACGAAAGCGCCTGGAATTTCTCTATTCTTTCAGAGTGGTTGTTTTGCATATTTTGAAATCACCTGTTTACTGTGATCTTATTGCATATATATATATGTATATATATGTATATGTATATATATATATATATATATATATATATATATATATATATATATATATATATATATATATATATATATATATAGTGTGACTTATTTCCAGTGTTTGACTTTATTAAGTTATATAAGTTTTTATTTAGGTATTCAGTAGATAACATATTTTTTACAATGGTGTTCAGGTCCCACAGGTTTTATGAAGTCACTATATATCATGTTAATGTTAATTTAACACGGGATAACACAGGATAACCTAATAAAGTCAGGGAATTTAACTTATTTCCGCTGGGTTAAGTCTGTACATTATGCTATATATTGGTGTCATATACACCTGTTTGTCTTCACAAATATTGTAAAAAATTATATTATATGTGAAACTAAAAACGACCTTAGTGTTAAATTAATGTTAAAATAGCCTTGGAGGGAGGTTCCTTGATGCTACAGAATAACACTTGATCTTGAAGAATAACAACAACCTTCCCTTCCCTTGGATCATAATTAATGACCTACAGCTCACCTGACTATATATAACCCCTTACGGGTTTACCGGGGCCATATATATTATAAAGTGTTATATTATAAGGCCCCCTCAAGGAAGGTTCCTTGATGTTAGTGAGGGGCTCTTGATTTAGGGAATTGGATGTGTGCTCCAGTTCCCCGAATTAAACCTGAATACCTTGCACATCCCCCAGGTGCAGTATAATCCTCTGGGTTTAGCGCTCCCCCCTATTATTATTATTATAATCAAGGGGGAAGCGCTAAACCCAGAGGATTATACAGCGCCGGGGGGGGGATGTGGAAGGCATTCAGGCTTAATTTGGGAAACTGGAGCACAGATCCAATTCCCTAAATCAAGAGTCCGTCACCAACCTGAAGGAACCTTCCGTCCGAGTTTAGCGCTCCCCCCTAGATTATAATAATATATAGTGAGGTGACGTCAGTAGTGTCATGGCGGATGTTGTGTTGTGGTGGAGACTCAGCTGATCTCAATGTCTCTTTACTTTATTACTGCCCCGGGGCTCACTTTCTGCACTCACACTTCCTAAGTGTGCTCAATGACGTCTGACACTGAGGAAATAAGTGGTGTAGTAGGCACGACGGCGGCGCAGGAGGAGAGAATAAGTTCTCTGGCTGAGGAGAGAAGACAGTCCCTGGCTGAGGAGAGACTCAGATCTCTGGCTGAGGAGAGACTCAGATCTTTGTCGACGACATCAGAGGTGTCAGAGGACTCAGCTACAGCACTACTACCTGACGTCACCTTCAGCCCCGTCACCCACACTAACATGGGCTCACCTACCACTAACAGGGAGAGTCAGCCCCTCCTGGGGGCTAGACACGACCTTGATGACTTCAACCACTGGCCAGGTCTGACATTATTAATATATTGATTTATACATGTACGAGGTATACCAGTGCATGGTATACCAGTACAAGGTATACCACTACAAGGTATACCAGTACAAGGTATACCAGTACATGGTATACCAGTACAAGGTATACAAGTACAAGGTATACCAGTACAAGGTATACCAGTACATGGTATACCAGTACAAGGTATACCAGTACATGGTATACCAGTACTTCAACCACTGGCCAGGTCTGACATTATTAATATCTTTATTTCTACATGTACAAGGTATACCAGTACATGGTATACCAGTACAAGGTATACCACTACATGGTATACCAGTACTTCAACCACTGGCCAGGTCTGACATTATTAATATCTTTATTTCTACATGTACAAGGTATACCAGTACATGGTATACCAGTACAAGGTATACCAGTACAAGGTATACCAGTACATGGTATACCAGTACTTCAACCACTGGCCAGGTCTGACATTATTAATATCTTTATTTCTACATGTACAAGGTATACCACTGCATGGTATACCAGTACATGGTATACCACTACATGGTATACCACTACATGGTATACCACTACATGGTATACCACTACATGGTATACCACTACATGGTATACCAGTACAAGGTATACCACTACATGGTATACCATTACATGGTATACCACTACATGGTATACCACTACATGGTATACCAGTACATGGTATACCAGTACATGGTATACCAGTACAAGGTATACCACTACAAGGTATACTACTACAAGGTATACCACTACAAGGTATACCACTACATGGTATACCACTACATGGTATACCAGTACAAGATTTACCACTACATGGTATACCATTACATGGTATACCACTACATGGTATACCAGTACAAGGTATACCAGTACATGATATACCACTACATGGTATACCAGTACATGGTATACCAGTACATGGTATACCAGTACATGGTATACCAGTACATGTACAAGGTATACTGACCATAGCTGACGTCAATGACATACTACTATATAGAAAGTCACTTGTTACACTAAGCATTTCCCGCAAATTAGGTCAGTTTTGTCCCAGGATGTGACCCACACCAGTCCACTAACACCCAGGATGTGACCCACACCAGACCACTAACACCCAGGATGTGACCCACACCAGTCCACTAACACCCAGGATGTGACCCACACCAGTCCACTAACACCCAGGATGTGACCCACACCAGTCCACTAACACCCAGGATGTGACCCACACCAGTCCACTAACACCCAGGATGTGACCCACACCAGTCCACTAACACCCAGGATGTGACCCACACCAGTCCACTAACACCCAGGATGTGACCCACACCAGTCCACTAACACCCAGGATGTGACCCACACCAGTCCACTAACACCCAGGATGTGACCCACACCAGTCCACTAACACCCAGGATGTGACCCCACACCAGTCCACTAACACCCAGGATGTGACCCCACACCAGTCCACTAACACCCAGGATGTGACCCCACACCAGTCCACTAACACCCAGGATGTGACCCACACCAGTCCACTAACACCCAGGATGTGACCCACACCAGTCCACTAACACCCAGGATGTGACCCACACCAGTCCACTAACACCCAGGATGTGACCCACACCAGTCCACTAACACCCAGGTACCCATTATTACTAATGGGTGAACATGGACAACCAGTGTTAGGAAACACGTCCTATGTCTCCTTCCCTTCACTGGGAATCGAACCTGGACCCTCACCATGTTAAGCAAGAACTTTTGCCACCAGGCCACGGGGCATCCGTGGCCTTGTGGCCACAACTATACCCTTCAGGGCCAAGGGCTCTCTATCCAAGGATTTGGAGTTTTTTTTTTTATCCCCCCCTTTAGATTAGATCTGGTTCCTTTCCATTCCTTGGGGGCTGTAAGTTTATTTAGGTATAGGTACACAAAGATATTGCATTCGGATTTTTAACCCTGGAGGGTTAGCCACCCAGGATAACTCAAGAAAGTCAGTGTGTCATTGAGGGACTGTCTGTCTTATTTCCATTGTGGTCCTTCAATCATGTCTCCCAGGATGCCACCCACACCAGTCTACTAACACCCAGGTACCTACTTACTGCTAGGTGAACAGTGACAACAGGCGTAAAGAAACACGACCAATGTTTCCACACAGTGGGGGATTGCACCGTAACACTCGGTTTATGAGGTTAGAGCGTTGCCTACCAGGCCACAGGACACAAATTTTCATACATAGGAACGTGTAAATTACCCACCAGAATAACCTAGAAAAGTCAAAGTTGACTTATTTCCATTGTGTTGCATGGCCATACTGGGTTAACACTTCCTTGTGCTTAGTAAGTACGCTTATTTATGTAAGTAAGTAAGTAACGAAGTGCTAATTAATTTACAGGTTTAGCACTTCTGAAATATACTGATCTGGCATTGTTCACTTGGGGAAGGACTGTTGAAGTAAGGAATTGGAGGCATCTTCCCCTTCCTTGGATCAAAGCTAATTACCTCCCATTTGACAGGTGGTGTATGACACCTATAAGTTAATGTTAATTAATGAATGTATGTAGGGTTATTGGGTTGTAGCTTCTCTTCCCTTTAGAGAGGTGCCATGGTGCTAGTGAAAGGCTCTTGATCCAAGAAATTGTTGCTATGGCTTACGTAACATTAAAAAGGTGTACTTAACTTAAAACAATATTGCTGAATAACAAAAAAGGCACAATACCGTGACTGGAACGATACACAAATAACCTGTACATAAAAGAGAGAAGCTTACGACAACGTTTCGGTCCGACTTGGACCTTTTACAAAGTCACACTAACCAGAAGTGGAGTAGGACGGCTATATTTAGGCAGGAAGAGGTGGTGGTAGTAGTAGTAGTAGTACAAGAATGGTATATAATACCGACAAGATGAAATCAAGACACATGCGCAACACCCGGGCATCCCTATCGTAGACGTTTCGCCATCCAGCCAGCCACTGGATGGCGAAACGTCCACAACAAAGACACCCAGACGCCGCACATGTGTCTTAATTTTATCAGTAGTAGTAGTAGTAGTAGTAGTAGAAGAGGTAGTAGTAGTGGTAGTGGTAGAAGTGGGGAATAAGGAGGATGAGCCAGTCAAATACAAAGGAAGGGGAGCACTGCAAGAGAGCTAGGTGCCCACAGAGGGAGAGCAAGTGCACAGAGGTGGGTGGAAGGGGAAGTGGTGAAATAAATGAAAAAGGAACAGAAACACGAGACAGAAGAGAGAAAGACAACCCAGAGGAGAAAAAGGAAAGAGGAAAGGGGAAGAGGGAGAAGAAGAAAAAGAAAAAGAAAAAATGAGGAGTCAGGTTAAGCCACGGGTGTTCTGAAGTTTGGAGCATTTTACAATGTAGTGGGAGAGGAAGGCATCTACAGAGACGAAGCCAGGGCTAAGATTCATACAAGGAAAGTTGTGTATTAGAGAGGATTCCACTCTTTCCCTTTCCTCTTTCCTTTTTCTCCTCTGGGTTGTCTTTCTCTCTTCTGTCTCGTGTTTCTGTTCCTTCTTCATTTATTTCACCACTTCCCCTTCCACCCACCTCTGTGCACTTGCTCTCCCTCTGTGGGCACCTAGCTCTCTTGCAGTGCTCCCCTTCCTTTGTATTTGACTGGCTCGTCCTCCTTATTCCCCACTTCTACCACTACCACTACTACTACCTCTTCTACTACTACTACTACTACTACTACTACTACTGATAAAATTAAGACACATGTGCGGCATCTGGGTGTCTTTGTTGTGGACGCTTCACCATCCAGTGGCTGGCTGGATGGCGAAACGTCTACGATGGGGATGCCCGGGTGTTGCACATGTGTCTTGATTTCATCTTGTCGGTATTATATACCATTCTTGTACTACTACTACTACTACCACCACCTCTTCCTGCATATATATAGCCGTCCTGCTCCACTTCTGGTTAGTGTGACTTTGTAAATGGTCCAAGTCGGACCGAAACGTCATCGTAAGCTTCTCTCTTTTATGTGCGGGTTATTTGTGTAATATTGCTGAACTAGATTTCCATGTCTTTGTACTAGACATAATCCTCAAGGTAGCTGAGAGATGGCCAGTGTGTTAAAAAACCTAAGTTGTGCATATTGTTCCCTCTAAGGTGGTACCTTGTTCCCAGGAATTAGATCTGCTGTATAATCAGCGAGATTTAAAGTTTTAATCCCTCATATGAAGTGGTTTATTTCTTATTTTCTGTACTTTTAGTCCAGCCGCAGCTGAAACATCATATTGAAAGGTTTCCCGTTTAGGTTTTTGTCGACATGCCATTGTTTACCTAACTGAATAAGTTGATGACATAAGATTCGGTTTGATATAATAAAAGTTCACAATCTTAAACAACTGAGTGGTATTTTGATTTTATGCTTTAATTTTGTGTATAACTATAATTTATAGTTCTGTACATGTAATAATGAAGTACAGTTGTGATGGTGCTGATAAAAAAAGACTGGTGGTAATTAGTGAAAATTCAGATGTACGAAGCATGATTCCTATGCATAGGCATCCCAGAACGTATTGTTACCTGTATGTACTTTACTGTACATGATGTGGTTTTCTGTGATGGTGACTCTAACTCTTGCTGTATTGTGGTGTTGGAATAAATATCAGAGGTGATGGACATTGTAGATGAGAATTTTACCTCAAAAAATATACACGTATTGTGGGATAGAATTTTATCGTAACTAAATCAAAACAGTGCAGAGCCAATAAAAGGAGCAGTTCTATGATGAACACAGCAGACAAGAATACAGTATGTCCTCATTGTTCCTGGTTTTGGCTAAATGTGCATATTTTGCATAAAAATAATTAGAATACACTTGTATAGCAATGTTTACAGTACTAACATTTGTGAATTAACTGCATTGTATAGGTACAGTAGGTCCCTGGCTTATGATCGAGGGCATTCTTGAACCCATTAATGCTGTATAGCCCTTGTGGCTTAGCACTTCTTTTTTATTATAATAATAATAATTGAACTCATTAATGACTTACGAATGCTTGTATGCAGCTACAAATGTAAATACAGTGGAACCTCAAAAATCGAACGTATCACATATCGAACGTTTCGAAAATAGGACCATTTTTTTGGACAAACTGTGTCCCTATTATCGAACGCGCCCCTATTTTCGGACCTCCGGGTACGGGACCTGTCTGCCGCCCGCGTCCCTGCGCAGGCGCCGTGAGCAGTCTAGCTTTGTTTATGCTTGAGTGAACACTAACCTGAGCTCTCATTCACGCATTTTACGATTATTTCGTTGTGTTTAGTGCTTGTGGGACTGTGAAATAAGCTGCCATGGGCCCAAAGAAACTTGCTAGTGGTACCCCTGTGGTAAAGAAAGTGAGAAACACCATAGATGTGAAGAAGGAAATAATACAGAAGTATGAGAGTGGTGCGAGACTTGTTGAGCTTGCCAGGATGTATGGGAAAAACAAGTCGACCATCGGTTCTATCCTGTCAAAGAAAGAACAAATCAAGGAAGCTGATGTTGCGAAAGGTGTTAATATAGGGAGTGGATGAGGTGCCTTCTTCAAAGATTAAGGAGATTTATGCCAAGTGGAATGATGTCCAAATGTTTGTGCAGAAGTACCACCCTGAGCAAGCTGAAACAAGCCATCTTTGCGACAAGTTCAGTGACAGAACCATGTCCTATTTTAGGGAAATGTTAAAGAGGCGCCAGAAACAGAGGACTGTGGACAGTTATTTTGTGAGACAGGGGTCCAGTGACTCTCAAGCTGGTCCTAGTGGTATTAAAAGACAGAAGGGAAGTAACCCCCAGAGAGGGCTTTACCTGAAGTCCTCATGGAGGGGGATTCTCCTCCCAAACACTAACCCCAACTCCCTCTCTCCTCCTCCCTATCTTCCAGATGCCATCACCAGTCTTCAATAAAGGTAAGTAAAAATGTTATTTTATATGTATTACTATACATAATTAAAAACTATAGTATTTGATGTATGTAAAACTGTAATTAATCTCTATAAAATGTATTTTTGTGTGAATATTTTTGGGTTTCTGGAACGGATTAATTGTATTTCCATTATTTCTTGTGGGAAATATTGCTTCGAATTTCAGACTTTTCGAATTTAGAACTAGCTCCTGGAACGGATTAAGTTCGATTTTTGAGGTTCCACTGTAGTGTATTCCAACAAATTATTTTTGATAAATAGTTTTCTTGGTAAATTTTATTTTTTGCTAAATCCATTCATATATTGCATACATATATGGCTTTTATATATTGTATGTATGGAGAGTTCATGTTCATATTGCAGAGATTTGAAAATAACTGTGGGTTCAATAATAAAAATTTTGTTAAAGCTAGTTATATACTGTATATGTTATTTTCTCTTATTTTTATATTTACCACTTGAATTGATATTTTGTGTATGTTCATGTGTGTTAGGTTGACATTTGTTTGGTTAAGATAAGTCAGGAACTCTCCATGGGGAAGTGAAAAAGAATTCTCCGTCCTTAAGCCATGTGTGTTGTAAGAGACGACTAAGGTGCTGGGAGCAAGGGGCTAGTAACCCCTTCTGTATAAATTACTAAATCTATAAAAAGAAAAACTTATTTTTTATTTTTTGAGTGACATTACATTAATTCCTTTCATCATATCTGGGACACAATAACCTTCAGCATACCATATGTCCAGGCACCTTGTACCCTCACCATAACAGTGAATGTCACAGGAAGGGGGTGGAGTACATGGGATGTAGTATGGTGTGGGTGATGAAGTACATTGTAAGTGTGGTGTGGATCCAGTTGTTCTTATTCTTTTAATATTTGTTTTACAGTGTATTAGACCTCCATTATGACTGTCATAGATCTAGTCTATGACAGTCACGATAGAGATGCTCCCAATACCATTAACAGATATAACTTGTATTGACTCTCATGGCTAAAATGGTTCCCACTGTCAGAGAGAGAAACTTTCACAGATCTCTTTTTTATGAGATATCAAACCAGCAGGCTGAAGATGTAGAAAATGTAAAGGTTCTAGTGTGCTGTGTTTTAATTTCTAAGGTTTTAAGAAAGTCACAAATAAAAATTGTCAGACAGTTATTAAAATACCATGAATTACAGTAGTTTTTATGCTTGTACAGCATAAGACTGAGCCAACTTGTTTTCTTGCAGATGACCCACATTTCACTGACCTGGTTAGACAAGCAGAAACGTCTATAGAAAGTGGAATATACCCAGAGAGAATATACCAAGGTTCCAGTGGTAGCTACTTCGTTAAAAATAGCAATGCAGTGAGTATATAAACTATTACAGTTGTAAAATTACAATAAATTTGTGTAAACATGTACTTTATATTGAACGTCTGAGAATGTAACATAGTAAGAATTAGTTAAAGGTCCTTTTAAGGGGCATGAGCTCTTGATCTAAGAAATTAGAGCTCCCCTACCCCAGAACAAAAGCTGATTACCATTCTCCCAATGCTATATGACCCCCTACAGGTTTAATCCTTTTCCATGAATGTAATAATACAGTGGACCCCCGGTTTATGATATTATTTCATTCCAGAAGTATGTTCAGGTGCCAGTACTGAACGAATTTGGTCCCATAAGGAATATTGTGAATTAGATAGTCCATTTCAGACCCCCAAACATACACGTACAAACGCACTTATATAAATACACTTACATAATTGGTCGCATTGGGAGCTGATCGTAAAGCGGGGGTCCACTGTAATGTGAGAATTTTTTTTTTATTATTATTATTATCATACTGGCCAATTCCCACCAAGGCAGGGTGGCCCGAAAAAGAAAAACTTTCACCATCATTCACTCCATCACTGTCTTGCCAGAAGGGTGCTTTACACTACAGTTTTTAAACTGCAACATTAACACCCCTCCTTCAGAGTGCAGGCACTATACTTCCCATCTCCAGGACTCAAGTCCGGCCTGCCAGTTTCCCTGAACCCCTTCATAAATGTTACTTTGCTCACACTCCAACAGCACGTCAAGTATTAAAAACCATTTGTCTCCATTCACTCCTATCAAACACGCTCACGCATGCCTGCTGGAAGTCCAAGCCCCTCGCACACAAAACCTCCTTTACCCCCTCCCTCCAACCTTTCCTAGGCTGACCCCTACCCCACCTTCCTTCCACTACAGACTGATACACTCTTGAAGTCATTCTGTTTCGCTCCATTCTCTCTACATGTCCGAACCACCTCAACAACCCTTCCTCAGCCCTCTGGACAACAGTTTTGGTAATCCCGCACCTCCTCTTAACTTCCAAACTACGAATTCTCTGCATTATATTCACACCACACATTGCCCTCAGACATGACATCTCCACTGCCTCCAGCCTTCTCCTTGCTGCAACATTCATCACCCATGCTTCACACCCATATAAGAGCGTTGGTAAAACTATACTCTCATACATTCCCCTCTTTGCCTCCAAGGACAAAGTTCTTTGTCTCCACAGACTCCTAAGTGCACCACTCACCCTTTCCCCCTCATCAATTCTATGATTCACCTCATCTTTCATAGACCCATCCGCTGACACGTCCACTCCCAAATATCTGAATACATTCACCTCCTCCATACTCTCTCCCTCCAATCTGATATCCAATCTTTCATCACCTAATCTTTTTGTTATCCTCATAACCTTGCTCTTTCCTGTATTCACCTTTAATTTTCTTCTTTTGCGCACCCTACCAAATTCATCCACCAATCTCTGCTACTTCTCTTCAGAATCTCTCAAGAGCACAGTGTCATCAGCAAAGAGCAACTGTGACAACTCCCACTTTATGTGTGATTCTTTATCTTTTAACTCCATGCCTCTTGCCAAGACCTTCGCATTTACTTCTCTTACAACCCCGTCTATAAATATATTAAACAACCACGGTGACATCACACATCCTTGTCTAAGGCCTACTTTTACTGGGAAATAATTTCCCTCTTTCCTACATACTCTAACTTGAGCCTCACTATCCTCGTAAAAACTCTTCACTGCTTTCAGTAATCTACCTCCTACACCATACACCTGCAACATCTGCCACATTGCCCCCCTATCCACCCTGTCATATGCCTTTTCCAAATCCATAAATGCCACAAAGACCTGTTTAGCCTTATCTAAATACTGTTCACTTATATGTTTCACTGTAAACACCTGGTCCATACACCCCCTACCTTTTCTAAAGCCTCCTTGTTCATCTGCTATCCTATTCTCTGTCTTACTCTTAATTCTTTCAATAATAACTCTACCATACACTTTACCAGGTATACTCAACAGACTTATCCCCCTATAATTTTTGCACTCTCTTTTGTCCTCTTTGCCTTTATACAGAGGAACTATGCATGCTCTCTGCCAATCCCTAGGTACCTTACCCTCTTCCATACATTTATTAAATAATTGCACCAACCACTCCAAAACTATATCCCCACCTGCTTTTAGCATTTCTATCTTTATCCCATCAATCCCGGCTGCCTTACCCCCTTTCATTTTACCTACTGCCTCACGAACTTCCCCCACACTCACAACTGGCTCTTCCTCACTCCTACAAGATGTTATTCCTCCTTGCCGTATACACGAAATCACAGCTTCCCTATCTTCATCAACATTTAACAATTCCTCAAAATATTCCCTCCATCTTCCCAATACCTCTAACTCTCCATTTAATAACTCTCCTCTCCTATTTTTAACTGACAAATTCATTTGTTCTCTAGGCTTTCTTAACTTGTTAATCTCACTCCAAAACTTTTTCTTATTTTCAACAAAATTTGTTGATAACATCTCACCCACTCTCTCATTTGCTCTCTTTTTACATTGCTTCACCACTCTCTTAACCTCTCTCTTTTTCTCCATATACTCTTCCCTCCTTGCATCACTTCTACTTTATAAAAACTTCTCATATGCTAACTTTTTCTCCCTTACTACTCTCTTTACATCATCATTCCACCAATCGCTCCTCTTCCCTCCCGCGCCCACTTTCCTGTAACCACAAACTTCTGCTGAACACTCTAACACTACATTTTTAAACCTACCCCATACCTCTTCGACCCCATTGCCTATGCTCTCATTAGCCCATCTATCCTCCAATAGCTGTTTATATCTTACCCTAACTGCCTCCTCTTTTAGTTTATAAACCTTCACCTCTCTCTTCCCTGATGCTTCTATTCTCCTTGTATCCCATCTACCTTTTACTCTCAGTGTAGCTACAACTAGAAAGTGATCTGATATATCTGTGGCCCCTCTATAAACATGTACATCCTGAAGTCTACTCAACAGTCTTTTATCTACCAATACATAATCCAACAAACTACTGTCATTTCGCCCTACATCATATCTTGTATACTTATTTATCCTCTTTTTCTTAAAATATGTAGTATTACCTATAACTAAACCCCTTTCTATACAAAGTTCGATCAAAGGGCTCCCATTATCATTTTTATAGTAATGAATATGAATAACAGATGTATGTCATTTGCATTTTGTTAAAAAGCAAGACATAAATACAGGTACGTTTCAAAAACTGGATAATGTAGAAAATTATTTTTTCTTTACAGAAAGTCATTGCTGTATTTAAGCCTAAAGATGAAGAACCATATGGTCGCCTTAATCCAAAGTGGACAAAGTGGCTACATAAAGTATGCTGTCCTTGTTGTTTTGGTCGCTCTTGCCTCGTTCCCAACCAGGGATATTTGTCAGAAGCTGGAGCCTCGCTTGTTGATCAGAAGTTACAGCTCAATGTTGTTCCTAAAACTAGGGTAAGTAATACTGTACTGAGGTGTTTTGGCATTTGTAGAATAATAGAGGCTGTTTTTTTTTTTTCATTAATAAACTTAAAACTTTGTTCTTATTGGCTGTTTCCAACCAAAGTAGACTGACTCAAAAAAAAAAAAAAAAAAAAAAAAAAAAAAAAAAAAAAACATTCACATGAACATCATTCACTCAAATCCTCTCTTGCCAGAAGTGTGCTGACATCACAGTTCAAATGACCCTCTAAACTACAATATCCCCATCTCTCTTTAAAACTGTAGTGGAACCTCGGTGTTTGAACTTAATAGGTTCCTAATTGGTGTTCAAACTGCAATAAGGTTGATGTCCGAAACAGTATTTCTCTGACTTTAATTATCAGACTTGCACACTGCAGGATGTTAAACTAACTTTTCCAAAAGTCTCTTGAGAGTTAGGTCAGTGTCAGAGGTCACTCTAAAGCACTTTTTCAACATTCCGGCTTGTTTGAGGTCCAGTACGTTTGAACACCGAGTTCCACTGTGTTAGATAAGTATATATGCACAGGGGGGCAGCATTTCTGTGGGTTGCAGCCCCCATGAGGACCATGAGCCTGGTCAACTTTAAATGACTGATGGGCCATGTACTAAATTGTCTGAGAAACACTTCATTAGATATTAATTTTTAATGAGTGTTTTTTATTCAGTAAAATTTTGGTCCATCCTAGACCATTAAGTCATGACTATGTATAATGGTCTAGGGCTGAGTTTTTAAACATTAATCTCTAATTTTGGGTTATTTGTAAATTGTTTCTGCCATGGTATTGTGACATTTGTAAATTGTTTCAGCCATAGTATTGTGACTTATTCTTCCAGAAAATTTTAGTAAGCCATTGTACATGTTGTGTAGGCTATTGGAACCTCGGTACTTGAACTTAATTTGTTCTAGAAGGCTATTCAGATGCCGATCTATTCGAGTACCGAATGAATTTTTCCCAACCAATTTTCTTTTTGGTTGACCATGATTACTAATCTTCATAGGCCCCATGGTGACGTATTTATACAAATAATATAAAAACACCAAAATGTGTGAAGAAACACGAAAAGGTTTGCAGCAAAGTTCTCTCAGGTCGTGTTTGTTTGGTCGAGTGCCAACCAAATGGTCAACTACTGAGCGATTTTTTTTTTTTCTTTTTTTTACCGAACAAAGCGTTCACATATTGAATTGTTCGATTAGGGAGCTGTTCGAGTACCGAGGTTCCGCTGTACTTCCAAGGCACATCAAAGTGGCTCGCTAGAATATTTTTGAACTGGATCCCTAAGAATGGTACTGAAGACAAAAACAAAGTGTAGGCAGTGTGCAAATCTGAGCACGACAACATTCCAGATGTATAATTTTATAAGTTTAGGATTTTTATAAATGATCATTTGTTTCAGTATGAATTTAACCATTAATATAACTTTCCTGTGTGCATTTCAGGTCGTGAAATTAGCCAGTGAAACTTTCAATTATACAAGGATAGATCGTGAGAAATCTAGAGCGAAAAAGTTGGTTTCTGAAAGATTTCCCAAAGTAGGTCGGCATTTCCACAGAATTGGACTTCCCCCAAAAGTTGGATCATTCCAAGTGTTTGTGGAGGTGGGTAAATTGTGTTGTTACAGTAAGGTTTACTCTTGAGAGGAGGTACTGTACCTTGATGTTGAAGGGCTTTTGATCCAAGATATTGGAGCTATCCTCCCCTATCTTTGGATCTAACCTGATCACCTTCCAATCTTCAGGTATTGTATGAATTCTACAGATTCAATGCTTCCCTATGACTGTAATAATTAAAAAAGTATTGAAGTTAGGTAGATGTTTTAATGTTAGAGAATAGTGTAAATAATTAAAACCAAAGAAAACCTGCAAATATTTAAATTTTTCAGTGAGCATGAATGATTTGTAGAGTGACTGTTCTGCTGAGCTTATGCTTCCACTGCCTTGGACATATCAGTACTTCATGGTGCATACCAACAAATTAAGTTATCCATTTGTTTTATATTACACATTCATAGGCCATCCAGTCAATTGTATGATCAAAATCAACCACTTAATCATGAACATGGAAAACCCCTGGTTATGTAGAGCATTTCAGATTAGTGCCTCTTAGAGCTGAGTGTGAATGTGAAACCACTCAGGTATTTCCCTTTTATTTTTTTTACTAGTAATCATGCATTTTATAATGATTTCTTCCCATTGGAAAAGGCATATGACAGGGTGGATAGGGGGGCAATGTGGCAGATGTTGCAGGTGTATGGTATAGGAAGTAGGTTACTGAAAGCAGTGAAGAGTTTTTACGAGGATAGTGAGGCTCAAGTTAGAGTATGTAGGAAAGAGGGAGATTATTTCCCAGTAAAAGTAGGCCTTAGACAAGGATGTGTGATGTCACCGTGGTTGTTTAATATATTTATAGATGGGGTTGTAAGAGAAGTAAATGCGAGGGTCTTGGCAAGAGGCGTGGAGTTAAGATAAAGAATCACACATAAAGTGGGAGTTGTCACAGTTGCTCTTTGCTGATGACACTGTGCTCTTGGGAGATTCTGAAGAGAAGTTGCAGAGATTGGTGGATGAATTTGGTAGGGTATGCAAAAGAAGAAAATTAAAAGTGAATACAGGAAAGAGTAAGGTTATGAGGATAACAAAAAGATTAGGTGATGAAAGATTGGATATCAGATTGGAGGGAGAGAGTATGGAGGAGGTGAATGTATTCAGATATTTGGGAGTGGACGTGTCAGCGGATGGG
This sequence comes from Cherax quadricarinatus, assembly GCF_038502225.1. Taxonomy (NCBI): domain Eukaryota; kingdom Metazoa; phylum Arthropoda; class Malacostraca; order Decapoda; family Parastacidae; genus Cherax; species Cherax quadricarinatus. The sequence continues at coordinate 883,484 of NC_091384.1, read as the reverse complement.
TCTATGAAAGATGAGGTGAATCATAGAATTGATGAGGGGAAAAGGGTGAGTGGTGCACTTAGGAGTCTGTGGAGACAAAGAACTTTGTCCTTGGAGGCAAAGAGGGGAATATATGAGAGTATAGTTTTACCAACGCTCTTATATGGGTGTGAAGCATGGGTGATGAATGTTGCAGCGAGGAGAAGGCTGGAGGCAGTGGAGATGTCATGTCTGAGGGCAATGTGTGGTGTGAATAAAATGCAGAGAATTCGTAGTTTGGAAGTTAGGAGGAGGTGCGGGATTACCAAAACTGTTGTCCAGAGGGCTGAGGAAGGGTTGTTGAGGTGGTTCGGACATGTAGAGAGAATGGAGCGAAACAGAATGACTTCAAGAGTGTATCAGTCTGTAGTGGAAGGAAGGCGGAGTAGGGGTCGGCCTAGGAAAGGTTGGAGGGAGGGGGTAAAGGAGGTTTTGTGTGCGAGGGGCTTGGACTTCCAGTGGGCATGCGTGAGCGTGTTTGATAGGAGTGAATGGAGACAAATGGTTTTTAATACTTGACATGCTGTTGGAGTGTGAGCAAAGTAACATTTATGAAGGGATTCAGGGAAACCGGTAGGTCGGACTTGAATCCTGGAGATGGGAAGTACAGTGCCTGCACTCTGAAGGAGGGGTGTTAATGTTGCAGTTTAAAAACTGTAGTGTAAAGCACCCTTCTGGCAAGACAGTGATGGAGTGAATGATGGTGAAAGTTTTTCTTTTTCGGGCCACCCTGCCTTGGTGGGAATCGGCCAGTGTGCTAATAAAAAAAAAAAAATTTCTTCCTATGTATGTACATACATGTACGGACTTTGTATCTGCAAGCTCATGTGTGCATGCATGTACACATTATACATGTACACAGTATACATCCGTGCATACATAATTAGTTTGAGCATAAGTATGAGTTTTGTTTTCAGGGCTTCAAAGATGCTGATTACTGGCTACGGAGATTTGAAGCCGAGCCTCTAGGAGAAACAACCAGCAAACAGTTTCAGCTACAATTTGAGCGCCTTGTTATTTTGGACTACATAATCAGAAATACAGACCGCGGTAATGACAACTGGTTGATAAAATATGACAAACCAGAACTAGCCGATGAAGGAGAGGGTGAGGTGAGAGGCTGAAAGCCATTTTATTATGTCATAAATTATAAAGTGTTCCGATGCAAATATGTATAATACAGTAAGCTTTTGATCAACTGTTGGTGGCATGGGTTGTCCACTGACAACCCATGTCACCAAATTATAAAGGTGTGTTGTACTCAGATTTTGCATTGAACTTAACTGCAGCTTGTCATTCCTATATTTTATGCATTAAATGATTCTTTAATGCTTTATGGCACATAATATAATATGTTTTATTGAATTTTTTCAACTGTGCTGCAACACAGTTGCATGAAGTCACATTGTAAGTTTTCTGTACAGTATTAGCATGTTCTCTCTCTCAATATTTTTTTGCTTAACTTTCAGGACTGGTCACTGGTGAAACCTCCTGAAGTCAAAGTGGCTGCCATTGATAATGGCCTCGCCTTTCCATTCAAGCATCCTGATTCATGGCGAGCCTACCCTTACCATTGGGCTTGGCTTCCTTGGGCCAAAATTTCCTTCAGTAATGAAACCCGAGATCTTGTCCTTCCATTGCTGTCAGACATGAATTTTGTCCAAGAGCTTTGTGATGATATGTATAAGTTGTTTCAGGTGAGACTGAAATAGTAAGCCTTTTGCAGATTGTTACTGTTTCTTCACAGATAGCTATTTTGAATTTCAGAAAATTGGTAGGCGAGGCTGTGTACCTGATATGCTTAATTACACGTGAGAACACTAGTTCAAGAGCTGTGTACGTAATAATGCGAGAACACTGAGTGAAGCAGTGTGTAGCTGATACACACACATATTTTAAGAATAATTTAAAAGAGAACACTAGGAGAGTTGTGTACCTCATATACATTACATGTTAGAACATTAGAGTAAGCGAGGCTGTACCTTTTATACATAACACATATGAGAACACTAAGGGAAACTTTATAGACCTGATACTACACATTACGTCAGAAGAAATTTCCAGGAACTAGAATGGACATTGTTGGCTTAATATACTCACTATCCTAGAAGAAGCCATTTGTGATTATTTGTCTTCATGTTACCACTGATTTTGCTTAAAAAATCTTAGGTATTTTGGTGCTGTTGGGTTATGTAGAGTGTAAAATTTAATTCCAATTATAGGAAAAGTTTGGTAATGGAGTTATAAATCATCAGAATAAACTAATTTAATAACACATGCATAATGTCTGTGTTTAACTTAATACATGTAAATCCCCCATTCAAAATAATTTTTTGATAAAATACAGTGGACCCCCGGTTAACGATATTTTTTCACTCCAGAAGTATGTTCAGGTGCCAGTACTGACCGAATTTATTCCCATAAGGAATATTGTGAAGTAGATTAGTCCATTTCAGACCCCCAAACATACACATACAAACGCACTTACATAAATACACTAACATAATTGGTCGCATTCGGAGGTAATCGTTATGCGGGGGTCCACTGTATTCGTCATATTAGCAAAAGTAACAGAAAAATAGATAAAGCATAACAATAAGTACTGTGAAGCCCCCAATATTACAGATGTTCAGAAGCACTAGTGAGTCCAGAAATAGGAGTGAGTGGAGGCAAGTGGTTTTTATGATTTTATTTATGAGGAAAGTAACATTTATAAAGGGATTCAGGGAAACTGGTTGGCTAGACTTCGAGTCTAGGAGGTGGGAAGTACAGTGCCTGTATTCTGAAGGAGGGGTTGGGGTGTTGCATTTTGGGGAGTCATTCAAGTTGTGATGTCAGCATACTTCTGGTAAGATGGTGATTAAATGTATGATAGTGAAAGTTTCTTCCTTTTTAGATCACCCTATCTTAGTGGGAGAGGGCCAATGTGCGTTAAAAATGCCATAGCCTTTTGTCACATAACCCAAAGAAGGAAACACAAGCTGTCTATACATACTGTACAGGAAACCTGTTTCTCCATATTTTTGTTTTTTATATTCTAAAAATAGTGAAGCCCACATGTTACGTGGTTAATTAGTTATAATGGTAGAACAGTACGGTTAGGTTCTTGGAATTGTTAAGCATTTTTTAACAGCATCAGCCTCCTACCAAAGCAGGGTGACCCCCCCATTCCCCCCCACCCCCCAAAAAAAGAGAGGAAACATAGTCGCTATTACTCGTTCAATCACTGTCTTGCCAGAAGCATGCTGATGTCACAGTTCAGATGGCCCCTTGAACTACAGCATCCTCACCTCGCTTCAAATGCAATACAGGAATTGCACTTCCCACATCCAGAATTCGAAGTTCGACTAACAGGTTTCCTGGAATGCCTTCTTAAATGGTACCTGGCTCACACTCCAACAGCACCTTGGGTGTTATGCATATTTAGTATTTATTTTATAGGGAAACATTTACATAGATATTTACTCTTTAACAGACTGACAAGGGATTTGATCGTCACATTTTTGAACGCCAAATGTCTGTAATGCGTGGACAGATTCTAAACTTGACCCAAGCCCTTAGAGATGCCAAGAGTCCCGTGCAGTTGGTTCAGATGCCTGCTGTCATAGTTGAAAGGTAAGTAACTAATATTTCAGTACATACTAGAATTACAGATGTATAAAATATTAAATAATCTTTTAACTTCATTGAGGTGTAGGCTAAATGCATTATTAATATTTTAGAAAGAATATCTATGAGAATATGGACAATGACCATATCTACTTACATTCAATATGTACTTTACTTTCCTAGATATTTCTTCCTTTATTATTCCTGTAATAATGTATTTCTTTTACAATAAGATTTTTGGTCAGAGATTAGGTTGTGGGGGTGGTGATTCCCAGGACCAAGAACCTATTTAGTAGGAGTATATTGGGGCTGGTTCATAAACATGCAAGATTTCAGGTATGTCTTGCTACTTCTATTTACACTTAGGTCACACCACACATGCATGTACAAGCATATACGTATATACAGCCTCTCCTCACTTAACGACGGAGTTCCATTCTTAAGACCACGTTGGTCAGTGATTTCGTTGCTAATTGAGGAGCATACTATAATGGTAGTGGGTTTGTGTCAACCATCTTTGATATTGTTTTGTCACCTTTGTACCATTTATAACATTTCTGGTATATTTTTAAATGTTTATACAGTAGTGTACTGTATATTGTAATAAACAGAATAGAGGAAATTGGCTCTAATATACATTATTTAGGTATGCATACTGGTCAGAGAATCCGTTGTAAGTCCAAGGCGTTTGTAAACAACGCCTTGGAAAGAAGAAATTAGTAAGATAACAGAAGAAAACCCTCTTGGTTTTTTCTGTTTTCTTACTATTATATCTTCTTATCTCCATGGGGAAGTGGAACAGACTTCTTCCTCTGTAAGCCATGTGTGTCATAAGAGGCAGCTAAAATGCAGGGAGCAAGAGGCTAGTAACCCCTTCTCCTGTATATATTACTAAATTTAAAAGGATAAACTTTCATTTTTCCTTTTGGGCCACCTTGCCTCGGTGGGATATGGCCTGTGCTTTGAAAGAAGAAAAGAATACATGTATATATGTATATACACACACACACACACACACACCCCTCTGGGTTTTCTTCTGTTTTCTTCCTATTATTCCCTCTTATCTCCATGGGGAGGTGGAACAGAATTCTTCCTCCGTAAGCCATGTGTGTAGTAAGAGGTGACTAAGATGACAAGAGCAAGGGGCCAGTAACCCCTTCTCCTGTATACATTACTAATTTTAAAGAGAGATGGGGAGGATAAAGAAAGAAGTGATTTAATTATAATATTTTATTAAATATAACTTATCAGTACTGTACTTCATAGATGCAGTAATTTCTTATAAAATTAAATAACAACTCTTATTCTTTTCACAGGTCAAAAGGGAGAGTTGGTACAACTGCCCGCTTTCGATCCTTCAGCGACACATTCACACAGTCATTCCAAGAAAAAAGTCCGTTCTTCTCATGGTGCTGAGGGAAAATGACAGTATAATTTTTCTCCCATGACACTGCTGAATCAGCTCTTTATATATTTTGACAGGTTCTTAAACATGGTTCGGTTAGCTATCATTATACTCTTTTGATAGTGTGGGTTTGTTTAAAAAGTATTTACATGTACAGAAAAGTGTCTTACTGGTATTAAATTATAAAATGTACTCAAGAGCCTTGATCATGTATAAGAATGGGGGGTAATCACTGCATATAAAGCTGAATTTTACAATAAATAATATATGTACATTTTTACACTTAAATCAGGATTGCCAAATGAGGAAAATGAAAGGTATTGGTCATGAAAATGCACAATGCTTGAAATCTCATATAATGTGACTTTCATGGTAAAAGTGATCCAGGTTCTACTCTATACAAAATTTGAATACTTAACATTAAGCCTTGACCTTACTTTTGAGACAGTGGGTTGGAGGCTGCACTTTAAAACAATCCATAAGAGTGCTTTCTCATTCTTGATCTATCAAAAAATGTTCATTGATTTATCTCTATCATTCTTAAGCTGCATTCTTATTGTTAAATAAAGGTTTTCAGTTTTGTTTCTTTTGATTTAGTCATTGATTTATATATCAGATACCTTTGTAGTGTAGAACTTGCTTGTGCAGTATGAGTAGGGAAGAGGCCATGATATGGCTGTACTTTACTGTTTTTTATAAGTCATTTTCAAGAAAAAAAAAAATAGCGTAGTTAGTCACTGAAAGAAATCAAATTATCTATGGGCACTATCCTCTTTTTTGTATTACCATAATTCCTGAGTCTGGGTATTTTTTTTTTTTTTTTTTTCTTGTCTCCAAAAGGAAATGGGGACAGAAGGGGGAAGAGAAATCCAATAAAAGTTTGCATCTCTGTGCATGCTTGTATGTACATTTGCATGTTAATCGAAAGCTACGAGGTTTGGCCAGGAACTGGTGCTCAACCCTGGCAAACTCGTATTGCTAATTACAAATGGGTAATTACACGAGTGCACACTTAGCCTTGGAGAAGGTACTTTTGTTGCTAGCTTTTATACTAGCAGATTAATGCCAAAGGCAAATTTGGTGTTTCCAAAGGTAGTGCCACTGCTGGGCCAGTCAGTCTTAACAGAGTTTTCACTATTTGATTTACTCACATTGAGTGAATTAGGCTATATATTTTTTACATAAATCCAAGGTGTGTGGACACAAGTTTAAAATAAATGAAGCAGAACTGGATAAAAAATTTAGTTCTGATCTTAGGTCATGGAAAGTAATTGCCACTAATGTTGGTAAACGTGCCACTGTGTTAGCCAATTGTCGCAACACATTTTTGCAGCTTTTTTTTTTTTTTTTTTTTTTTTTGTCCTGGATGCTGGAACAGCACAAGGGTAATACCAACCCTTTATAATACTCTGTGATAACTTGGAAGAAAAGCCACAATTACACCCAGTTCCACTATTAACAAGCATTTTACTTCCCTTTTTCTGTGGTGTTTCAGAGTCTAGGACATGCTTTCCTTTTGGAGATTGTCACCATATTTTCAACAAGTTTCATGGAAGACTTTGAAAGTAATAGTATGTGACCAAAGCAGGAATTAAAAGTATGTGTAGTTATTATATTTTTCAATTTCTTATTGAATCTGGAATAAGTTGGAATGAAGTGTGCATTGCATGCATGAAATATTTCCTTTGCTGAATGAGAGTACCAAGTAACAAATGTGTGTATAAGGTACCTTCAGTTCTAACTTTCCTTGTACAGTATGTGATAATGTGAATTTTTAATTGTGTTATGAATATGTATGCTTTGAATTGGCCCTTTTTAGGCATTTGCATATATCATAGAGCATTGCAGATGATGGACCAAATTAGACTATAAAACTACAGTGAACAACCTTACAAACTCCTGATGGTGCTTTGGAGTGTCATCAGGAATTGAGTGGTTCACTCAACGCATTTTTGTAAATGTGTCAAAAGCAGCTACTAAATGCAATACTGCTGTCGAGGGACAGTAGACATGGCTCAAACCTCAATTTTGATAGGTTGTTGAGTTTTCCAGAGTATTGGTACCTAATGTTTAACACCCTACAAGTTAGAGATGTACAGTGGACCCCCGGTTAACGAACTTTTTTCATTCCAGTAGTATGTTCAGGTGCCAGTACTGACCGAATTTTTTCCCATAAGGAATATTGTGAAGTAGATTAGTCCATTTCAGACCCCCAAACATACACGTACAAACGCACTTACATAAATACACTTACATAATTGGTCGCATTTGGAGGTGATCGTTAAGCGGGGGTCCACTGTATTCTGTAAAGCAGTGACTGAATGCTATGGCAGGATAACCAAGTCCAGTTATGCTCTTCTATTGTGACACTATCAATATACTATGATGTATTATAATTTACTGTATCAGGCTATGGAATTTTATATTATCTTTTGATCTACTCTGATGTTTTTTTTGCATCTTGTTAGAGGCAGCATTTATTTGGAAGCTTGTCAAATATAATCTTCAAAATATTAATTTTGGGTAATGGAACAATAATTGCTCAAAGATGATGGAAGACTTAACAGAGAGAATACATAGAAACACGTGGGTTAGGTTACTATTTATTATAATTAATAAATAACATACTTGAGGTAATACTGTGAAGCATTATCTGGAAATGGTTTCACCACAGAATATATCATCATTATCTTCTATATTGGAAGTGAAGACGTGTTTTGGTTTAAATTAACGTGTTAACCCTTGAAGTGCTGCAGGACTAAAAATAAAAAACTAAATTTTGGAAAAAAAAAATTTCTTCCGAAATTAGATTATTTTTCTGGTGGTAATATAGCAGAGCTGAAATTGCAAGCAGTACTTACATAATTATGCATTTGCAAATTATTATTATTATTATAATCAAGGGGGAAGCGCTAAACCCGGAGGATTATACAGCGCCAGAGGGGGGGGGGGGATGTGGAAGGCATTCAGGCTTAATTTGGGAAACTGGAGCACAGATACAATTCCCTAAATCAAGAGCCCCTCACCAACATCAAGGAACCTTCCTTGAAGGGATGCATTTGCAAAATTGGCATTTTTGGCACTCAGTATGGCAATATTAGGTCCTGCTGTTTGATATATAATAATGTAAATAGTGATTTTTCAACTTTTTCTTAAATGTTTGTAATATTGAATAGAACTTTAATTATCAATTATTTACATATAAAAACAGTGCTTCAAAACTTGTATACATTAAAAATATATAGTTTCATTTATATTTGTTGTTTGCAAAGTTCTATTAGATCTATACACTATTAACAAGCACTGGTCATGTTCTTAGCACAGAGGCAATTCATGGTAAGCAAAGACAGAGCAACATGTGATTCCCACAATACACATGGCAGACTGGGTATTTTCTTGGTATTACACACCTATGGCACACATTCATTCTTTGTGTAGGCTGCTTGTACTTCTTGCGCCAACTTTGAAGATGGTATGTGTATGTCACGAATTCGAGTCATCGGTACTTCATGCAGTAGTGCAAATTCACGTTGGTACTTTCAGGGTTAAGTTGAGTAGCATGCAGTCTTTGGTTATGCACTTTGTGTCGGATAATATGTTTGACTTTAAATACTTAAAAATGTTGCGTTATCATACAATCTAGGATGTAAAATGTTGTCATACAGTACTGTATAACTAAATAACTGATGCATGCTTACTAGTAGGCATTGTTAGTACATGTATTAAAAATGACTAAATTTAAAGCATAACATTATTACTATTATAATAAAAAAGAAAAGCATAACATAACCAAATATGTGATCTGTTATAGCAAGGTACAGCCTCTCCTCACTTAACGATGTATTCATTTACCAACCACTCAGACTTATGACCAGCTTTCCAACCAGTATGCATACCTAAGTAATATATATTAGAGCTGATTTCCTCTATTCTGTTTATTACATACAGTACACTAAATGGTGCAAAGGTGACACTAAAAAAATATCTAAAGATGGTTGACATAAACCTACTACCAGTCCAGTATGCTCCTCGCATAACGATCAGTTCGCTTACCAACCTACTCTTAGGAATGGAACCCCATCGTTAAGTGAGGAGAGGCTGTATTAACAGTCTGAACAAAATTCTGGGTTAATTTGCATATATAATTTAATAGAAATAGAAAACAGTAATGCACTACTACAGGAGGGAAAAAAACACTGTATGGGTGGGATTAGAGCCCATGGCAAGTGAGTTGTAAAATGCTAGGCCAGTGCATAAGCCAGTGAGCCAGCTGATTACAATAAGAGTCATCTAACTAGGAATATTGTAGCTAGCTGGCCCAGTGGCTTGTGCATTGGCCTGGTGTTTAATGACTCACTGTGGTTTGTTTGCAATTATGATATTACGATTTCATGTCACTACTACAGGAATTTCAGAAAAAAGATTTTTTTTTTTTTTTGTGTGGAGCTTTCTGGGTTCAGTACTTGCTGCTCTTATCCTTTTAAATAGCTATGCCATATCTGTTGTGCTTTTTAAAGCCAAACTTGACAATGCCACTTTTGTCAAAAAAGCAAGTGTTTATTTTTGTTATAACCCCAGAAATCGTGATATTTAGTATATTGATGTTAAATATTGTTGCTGTAACTAAATTTAGGCTGTGCTTAGGTATGTTGGAATTAAGTTATATAAACTTTTTAAGTAAATTTAGCATGCTTGGGTCAGCTTACATAGTAAGTTTTGGTTCAAAATTAAAAGCTGTTAGATTGTGTAAATCCATGTGAATGAGAGTCAGTTCATAAAAAAAAAAAACTGAATATCTGTTAAACGTGCAGTTTGTTTGACTAAGCATAATAGGCATGACGTAACTATTATTATTACTTATCAAAGCATCTTATGACCTTTTAAAGATTGCTCATTTTTTCTGAATCCATACTACTATAATACAGTAGACCGTCGTTTAACATGATTTTGTCTTTCATGTTTATGTTATAGCACGATTGAAGAATTGCGGCACATTTTTGTTTAATACTTCGTAAAATTAGTTTAAACATGGTTGCGTGAGGGGGAAAAATATTGAGCACCTGGTCGCCCGCTGGGCAGGATGGTCTGTGGGTTACACCATTGTGTCAGTGCAGGAGACCTATTGCCATCCCCCACTTCCCACAATACCCTCCCAACAAGGAGATTACCAGGTGATGGTTTTGAAGATGTGAATGAGGTCTTAGAAGATGATGATGAAGACAGGGGTCCAGAGGAAATGTTAGCAAAGCTCGATGCACAGATACAAGGGAGGGAGATAACAGAAGAAGATGAAGAAGAACCTGAAGAAAAACAGTTAACATTGCAGCAGTTGTGTGAGCAGTTCCATTTTACTTTAATAATAAAGTTAGAAACTTTTTCACTGAAGAGGACCCTGACAAATCTAGAAGCAGTGCTTTGAAACGGGATCTAGACAAGCTGATGATGCCTACCATCAGCTGTATAGTGTACTGCAGAGTAAAAGATCCCAGAGATCCATTAAAGAATTTATGTACACTCCAATACAACCATCGACTTCAGTACCAGAACCTCTACCATCCACTTCTGCCGACAACCAACAACCATCCACCTCAGCCCAGTAGGGCCACACCATCCATATCCACTCTCTTCACAATCATCCACACAAACCATTACCCACAATTTAAGGTAAGAAATACTATTATTTCTATTGCATTTGTAGTCATAAGCAGTAATATATCACAATAATGCACTACAATTATATACAGTGGACCCCCGGGTTATGATATTATTTCATTCCAGAAGTATGTTCAGGTGCCAGTACTGACCGAATTTGTTCCCATAAGGAATATTGTGAATTAGATTAGTCCATTTCAGACCCCCAAACATACACATACAAATGCACTTACATAAATACACTTACATAATTGGTCGCATTGGGAGCTGATCGTAAAACGGGGGTCCACTGTATTCACTTTTATTTTGTAAGATCTGGAGGTCTAAAAAAAATGTTTGGCTTTTTGGGGGCTCCTAGGAACGTAACCCTATTTTTCCCATAAGTTCTTCAGTTTGTCTAACACGGCATTTTCATGAATGTAACTACCTTGTTAAACAACGGTCTACTGTACTTATTAAAAAATGAGTCTTTTTTTTTTAGTTTTTTCTTCAGCACATTACAGCACTGTAGTGAGTTTGTATGTAAACAAGTAAACATACTTTCACAGGAAAGAATACCTCAATTTTATATATTGTGAAATGCTGCAACATTAAAGCAAAGTAATTATAGTTACTATACTTTTTTTTTTTATGAAAAAATATAATAAGTATAATTGTTAAACACACAGGGCTAGCCTTGCATGAAGGCTATCTTATGAAAAGTTGAAAGTCTAGTCAGACAGTTTAGCATACATGTATCAGAGGGAGAATATACTGACAAGTATGTGGATAAAACACTTGCAATTTATGGTAATTTATTGAGAAAATGTTTTGTCTGCCAGGGGTGAAACATTTTTGTAATTAAGTGCCACAAACTGCATATTGTGCCTTATTTACATACAAAACAGTTTAACATTTACTTGGACAGTGCATCATTAAAATGTAATTTATTTTTTCATTAACTGTTTCTCCTTTAGCATGATTAAACTAATTGATTTTCACAAGTAATTTTTTTTTAATTCAAGGCTTTCTGATGCCTCATTCTCTGAGGTTACAATAGTATTTTCCAATATTTGGCTACAAAGTCTTGCTTTACTTTACAGCAGGGTTAATACTGAAGCTTATAGTAATATACATTATTATATTTTTTCTACATGTACATAGAACTTTGTTCCAGCCTAGATACATATTCCTGGTGATTCCCATTAATGTTATTCTAACTATCTGCTCCTCTTCCAGCTGTGTCAGCTGTATATATTAAAAGAAAGTGATAAATATGCATTTGCTAGCAGAGGTACATAAGTTTCCAACTGGTTTATAACTAACCTGCAATTAGAAGAGGAAACTAGACGAAAAATTCAGCATTTTCCCCTTCTGTATTTGTTGCAGCTCAATAATGTTCCAGGATGGTCCAAAATGCTGTATAGAGTTATCTCCAAATTGTGGATTAGTTGTGAACTGTCCCAGCCACAGTATTGTTACTTTTATTCTTCAGACTAATTGTTTTGACCAATGTTCATAGTAGTGAAGTACAGTAGTTGACAATAGTGCCTCTTCAGCTGCCAGTTGTGTTAATTTTCTCTTTTGTAAATGAGTTACTGTGAGAATGATGTATGTTTAGGATGGTGCCTTCATATTATATATAATTCTGTCTACATATTGTATATGCTTATTGTGATCTTGGGGTTACTATTATGAAGTTGTTGGGGCTTTGCCAAATTATATCTGTATTTTGAAATGTAATAGTATTTTTTAAGGATGGACTTTTTTTTCTTATATATTAAACTGGTAATTTTTCCAGAAAATTTTGGAAAGTTTGTATCTACTAAAGGCACATTACATGCCTTGAAAGTGTCACCATATCTTTTCTGAATGATAAAAATGTGAACTGTTACCACATCTAACACTTTATATGCCCTCAGTCAACAGTTTATAAACAGTCAATGCAAAAATGTTATGCTTAATCCTATTTATCTCTTTATTACTATATGTTAAAGCTTCCTTATAAATATACATAGTCTTACCATTTGTTTAAACTGTTTTTTTTTATATACCTTATTGATGAATTTCTAATTTGAAGGCTTTGCTTAAACAAACAAAATATGTGCCCCTAAAACCATTTTTCATTCCCTTTTTCCACAATGGAAACTAAAGTCTTCATTGATTTCTTGGACTATACTAGTGGGGCTGCATGACCCTAGTAAGCGTAGCACTTGCTATGATGGTTTACCTACAAACATTAAACCTTTTGAGGTCGGTCCCATTGTTCTACGGCTTTGAAGCCCAGGGCGGTCCCGTAGTTCTTCACAATAAGCTCAGCTCTCTCAGATAAGCTGTGAGTGGTAAATTTGGGAGTAGATATGAAAGACTGTGTTAGTGGTAGGTGTGCATCATGAAAATAAAAAATCCTGCAGCATGCAGTGCATAATGAGAAAAAAAAAAAACGGCAACTTTTTTATTTAAAACAGCAACTTTGCGGTGCATTTATGTATGGTTTTTATGTTTGTATTCTCGGTTTCTTGGTCTCATTTGATAGAATGGAAGACATATTACAGAAATAGAGACAATTTTGATTGGTTTCAGGAATGAAAATAGCTTGAAATTAGGCTCAGTAGTAGAAATGTTCGATTTTTGCCGATGTTCCAGAGTACACAAATTACATCACTTGTCCAATAACTGTCCAACTGGTCTGTCTAATACTTGTCCACAAATGTGCTGACATTGTTTATACAATTATTACAATAATGCAGTATTCTGCTTCAGCTCCCCCGAATGCTAGTTTCAAAACTAAGTCTCTTTGCCCTCCCTCCCTTCCAACCAGGTAGCTACCCCAAAGCTCCTGGTTTAGAAATTCTGGTGCCACCTCAGGGTTCAGATGAGACTGAGGCATAATGTCAGAACACAGGAAACAACATGAGAGACAAAATTCAATATATATATGCAGTGCAGGATAGACAAAAAGTCCCAGAAAACTTTGCAGTAAACAAGCTTTAAGAAGATAAGGTAAAATGCATGGTACTATGCCTGTGGAATTAGCAACTATGGAATTAGGTGTAAACCCCTACATATCAAAAAGTGGTTTAATATGCTGAGAAAGAGAATGCATTGCCTTGATAAAGAGCACAATGTTTTCACCCAGAAAACAGCGCTGTATGACCGTTGTGGGTTTAGCTCTTAGTTCTGACTGTAATAACAATAATTCACCTAGAAATGTGCAAAATATTACTCGCCTGACAATGTTAGTATATAAGTTACCCAAAGTTCCATATGTAGAAAAGACAACAATATAGAACTACTGTACATATCAAAGAGGCCAAAAAAAGTATTAAAAAAAAATTAGGAGATATATCACTGATAGAAAAAAATCAAAGAAATACAAATGGGAATACAGAGATACATTGAACACAGCAAACCAGTTCTTCATAAAATTGGCCAAAGATATAACAGCCTACATTACTCAGTACTGGGGGTTGGATTACGTACACAAAGAGCCACATTAGATGGCAGTAAAGCAAAAGACTCGGCAGACGATGCAACATCCCCCCAATAAAAAGCAGGGGTGTCACTAGCACATTAAGAGACAAGACAATAAGTGTCAGGGGCCCAAGATTGTTCAACTGCCTCCCAGCATACATAAGGGGGATTACTAATAGACCCCTGGCTGTCTTCAAGCAGGCACTGGACAAGCACCTAAAGTTGGTACCTGACCAGCCGGGCTGTGGCTCGTACATTGGATTGCGTGCAGCCAGCAGTAACAGCCTGGTTGATAAGGCCCTGATCCACCATGAGGCTTGGTCACAGACTGGGCCACGGGGGCGTTGACCCCTGGAACTCTCCAGGTAAACATTATGAGAGGTACTAATAAAACCCAAACAGCCCAAGTGACTTTTGATAATGTTCATGGTTTAGAGCATTTACAGAGAGACAAAGATGAGAGTAAATACAGGTACAGCAGAGTAGGTCTCCATGTGAGAGACAAATGTTATTTGACAGAAGTGTTGAAATAATTAAATGATAGGTATTCAAGTGGAGCATAGTTTGTGAATGTTAATAATGATTCTGAACTGAATTTGCTCTATGATCTCTATAAAAAAATATACATCAGGACGAAACTTAATACTATCCAGCTAGCCATATGAAAGTACCAAAAACATAATATTTAATCACTATTCTAAGTCCCTAGACAAACACCTTGATGACACTGCACTTAGAGATTCATTAAACATTAATCTAACTTTCATTATTCTTACAGAAATCTAGCTTGGACATGATACTATAGGCAATAAATATACAACACAATGTGGGGTAACAGAAGATATAATTTAGAAGAGTTATTTAGGAGTTTGGGGATTTAGAGATGGAGTAGGATACGATTATCAAAGAGTGTAAAAAGCTGTGGTACAAAGGAGGGGGTAGGAGTCATCCTAGGGTAGGCTGGATGAAGGAGGGCAAAGGAGATTTTGAGTGCTAGGGGCAGGAGTCTGTGTGAGGGTATTTGACTGGATTGGAGGCAAGTGGTTTTTCTTTATGGCTTGATATACTGTCAGAGCATAGGTAAGGCAACATTCATGAAGTGATTCAGGCAAACTGATTAATCAGACTTGAGTCCTGGAGGTGGGAAGTACATTGCCTGCACTCTGAATTAAGGGTATGGATGCTATAGTTTAAAGGATCATTTGAAATGTGATGTCTGCACTTCTGATAAGACAGCAGGAGTGACTACAGGAGTGATGGGAATGTTTCCATTTTGGGTCACCCTACCTTGGTGGAAGATGGCCAGTTTGTTAAAAATACAATACACTACAATAAAGCACAATACAGAACAACACAACTAAACATAATAGGATACACAACACACCAAAATATAATATAACACAAAATGCAACACAACAACTCTTTCCCTGATAACTCCTGTGACCCCAGAACTCTGCTGACTATACTTGGCTCAATATTTATATTATACTTACGAGAAAGTATTAAACCTGTAAGAAAGAATGTAAAAAAGAACAGCTAAACCAGAGAATACACCTTTAACTGCCATAATGCCTTGACTTTGCCAAACTCAAGATGTACAGTGGAACCTCAAATATCGAACTTTCTTTGGTCCAGAAGGCTGTTTGAGTGCCTTTACCGAATGAATTTATTCCCATGAGGAATAAGGTAAATTAGGTTAGTCCATTACAGACCCTCAAAAATACACTTATAAAAGCACTTACAAAAATACACTTACATAATTGGTTGTGTTGGGAGCAGTTCGATCTTTGAGGTTCCACTGTATTTTATACTGGTGACTCCCCTCAAGGAAGGTTCCTTGATGTTGGTGAGGGGCTCTTGATTTAGGGAATTGGATCTGTGCTCCAGTTCCCCGAATTAAGCCTGAATGCCTTCCACATCCCCCCCCCCAGGTGCTGTATAATCCTCCGGGTTTAGCGCTTCCCCCTTGATTATAATAATAATAATAATATACTGGTGACTTTTGATGATTACAACACAAGGCAGCAAACTTATTCATGACTTCATTACCATCACTGAATTACCCTCAATAGGCTAATTTACTCTCAATCAATTAGGTAAGCTGCATGTGTGCTTTATGAGCAGGTGTTGTGATGACGTTATAGCCAGCCTGGCCAAGGCTCTAAAGCGAAGTTTAGTGCAGTGTCCACACAGGTGGCTGTCACTCTGCTAGCTACTCTATGGTGCTGCTCTTCCTGGTAGTGTCGTCGAAACACCCTACACCCTAGGCCATCTCTTTCAGGTGACTTTTGCTTACATTATGCTGCCAGAGAAGATAGTATACTATGCACCTGCAGCTCATCCTCTGAGCGGAGCTGCAAAACACAGGGTTGCAGAAGTTACAATGGGTTTTAATCAGACTCCATAGTGTCCAGGGTATAGTGATACCAACAAACTTATATGGATGTCAGGGATAAGTTTTGAGAATTACAGTGAAGAGGAGACTGGAGGTAATGGAGATGTAATGTCTGAGGGCAATATGTTGTTAAATACTACGCAGAAAATTTGAAATCTGTTGTTGAGGTGGTCTGGACATTTAGAAAGGATGGAACAAAATAAGATGACTTGGTGTGTGTATAAATCTGTAATGGAGAAAAGGAAGGGTAGGGGTCATCCTAGGAAAGGTTGGAGGGAGGGGGTAAAGGAGGTACATATTGTCTATGAGGGGGCTTGGACATCCAGGATGCAGGTATGAGTGTGTTAGATAGGAGTGGAGGTAAATGGCTTTTTTGACTTGATGAGCTGTTGGAGTGTGATCAAAGTAACATTTTGTGAAAGGATTCAGGGAAACCGGTTAGTTGGGCTTGAGTCCTAGAGGTGGGAAGTACAGTGCTTGTGCTCTGAAGGGAGGGTCTGGATATTTGCTGTTTGGAGGGGCATCTGAACTGATGTACGTATATGCATACCTCTGGCATTTCAGTGATAGAATGATGGTTAAAGTGTTTCTTTTTCGAGTCACCCCACCTTGGTGAGAGACGGCCAACATGTTAAAATAAATAAATAAGTTAGATGTCTCACATCAATTTCAGCATCAATAATTTCACCTACTTTAAGTCCTATTTTAAACCAATTCCACTGATCCATTTGAACAGATTCTTAGCCATTTCACTTCTGTAAAGTAAAAGGACACAAGTGCAGCTAATATGACATTTTATTGTGGCAAGTTTTGCTCTCCAGGAGCTTTGTCAAGTCATTACGGCTTTACAAAACTCCTGAAGAGCGAAATGTTGCCACAATAAAATGTCACATTAGCTGCACTTGTGTCCTTTTACTTTACATATTGTCGGTAATTCTACCAACATATATACATTTCACTTCTGTCAACTGAGCACCAAAAACTACCCATTTAACTATTTCAACTGCCCTAAAAAGTGCACAGATGTCAGTAATTTGGCCAAATTTACATAAAATTAAAAAATACCAAAAATAAACAATGTTGATATTCCTGGCACTAAAATACACCTACCATCCGACTTACGACCTGCTCGACATACGTCCACTCGACTTACGACCGTGCATCTGGCAGCTGCTCTGGGCCGGCTGATGCAAACCACTGTACAATATTTGACAATACTTGCGGGGGCAATGCGTCATTCAGGCAGCATCAGTTTGAGTAACCCTGCACTATCAGCAGCATCATACTGTATTAACTGTACTAACTGGACAGTAAATTTCACCATGGCCCCTAAGATGAAGTCTGAATCTTGCACTGGAGATTGTGGCAAGAAAGGCTCTTACTCTCGAACTCTCTATTTGTTTTCACTGTTGCACATAAACCTGTCTATCTGTCTGCCTGTATATCTGTGTATCTCTGTGTGTCTGTTTGTCTACCTGTGTGTGTGTCTTTCTGTCTACCTGTGTGTCTGTCTTTGTCTACCTGTGTCTGTCTACCTGTGTGTGTCTTTCTGTCTACCTGTGTGTCTGTCTACTTGTGTGTCTTTCTGTCTACCTGTTTGTGTCTTTCTACCTGTGTATCTGTCTACCTGTGTCTTTCTGTCTACCTGTGTGTCTTTCTGTCTACCTGTGTCTTTCTGTCTACCTGTGTGTCTGTCTTTGTCTACCTGTGTGTGTCTACCTGTGTCTGTCTTTCTGTCTACCTGTGTGTCTTTCTGTCTGTGTGTCTGTCTCTGTCTACCTGTGTGTGTCTTCCGTCTTTCTGTCTACCTGTGTGTCTGTCTCTACCTGTGTGTGTCTTTCTGTGTACCTGTGTGTCTGTCTTTCTGTCTGCTTGCCTGTCTCAGAGCCACTCAGAGTATAATTGGTCTTGAAGACACTATATTAATAATGATAATAACAATAATCACTGAGGCGCATTAAATGTGTATAAAACGTTAATATAGACATTTTGCTTAATCCATCTATGATTTTTTAAAAATATAATAAACATGCTACATAACATATAAACACATAAATTAACAAATATGAGATGTTT
>NC_091384.1:854876-859876 GCF_038502225.1 Cherax quadricarinatus | reverse complement strand
CACTAGCTTTGAAGTGGTTGGCAAATTGTATGTATGTATATGTATACAATGTATATATGTATATGTATGTATACATGTATGTATGTATGTGTGTGTGGGGGGAGGGTGATGTGTAATATATAATGTCATCTCCACAGTTATTAAAATGAAGGAAAACTCACAATGAATTAATTTTGGGAATCAATTAGTAGGCAGATACAGCTGAGCCACACAACCTGAGGGACCCTCAAGGATTACAAAGGGAAAGGGAGAGTCCCTAGATGATGCAGGACTCTCGATCCAAGGAATTTGAGCTACTCTCCCCTTCTTTGGATCAAACCTGATTATATTCAATCCTAGGTGGCTAAAAACCCTATGGAATTAGTGCTTCCTCATATATAATTAGAATAATAATAATAATCTCGATGTACAGTAAATACAGTACAGTGGTATCTTGACTTACGAGTTTAATTCGCTCCATGTCTGAGCTCGTAACTCAATTTGCTCGTATAGTATGTCAAATCAATTTTCCTCACTTTCTTTCTTCTTTCTTTGTTGGCTTTATCAGGGCCACTGACAGCATAAGCCGTCTCGAGCCCAGCTGCTTGATGGTATGAGGAAGATTTGTTGCCCAAGGTTGGGTTTACCTGGAGTTTACCTGGAGAGAGTTTCGGGGGTCAATGCCCCCGCGGCCCGGTCTGTGACCAGGCCTCCTGGTGGATCAGCGCCTGATCAACCAGGCTGTTGCTGCTGGCTGCACGCAAACCAACGTACGAGCCACAGCCCGGCTGATCAGGAACTGACTTTAGGTGCTTGTCCAGTGCCAGCTTGAAGACTGCCAGGGGTCTGTTGGTAATCCCCCTTATGTGTGCTGGGAGGCAGTTGAACAGTCTCGGGCCCCTGACACTTATTGTATGGTCTCTTAACGTGCTAGTGACACCCCTGCTTTTCATTGGGGGGATGGTGCATCGTCTGCCAAGTCTTTTGCTTTCGTAGTGAGTGATTTTCGTGTGCAAGTTCGGTACTAGTCCCTCTAGGATTTTCCAGGTGTATATAATCATGTATCTCTCCCTCCTGCGTTCCAGGGAATACAGGTTTAGAAACCTCAAGCGCTCCCAGTAATTGAGGTGTTTTATCTCCGTTATGCGCGCCGTGAAAGTTCTCTGTACATTTTCTAGGTCGGCAATTTCACCTGCCTTGAAAGGTGCTGTTAGAGTGCAGCAATATTCCAGCCTAGATAGATGAAAGAAAAGGAACAAAAGTTCCTTTGCAAACAGAGATAGAAACCTGAAGTTTCCAATTAGATCTGGTGGACCCCCTTGCCAAGCCCCAGCAGAGAGGGATGCCCACACCCCCACCTGAGTTCAGTAACCAGCCTCCCACCAAAGACCGATAAAGAATTTTCCGCAGAGCAGAAATATGGAGCTGGCTAAAAGTAAACCGATGAACAGGTGCCCCACCTGTAGAGTGCCCGGTAGGCAAAATAGATGAGGACAAGCATCCCAGAGAGAACGGGGGAAATTTATCACTGATACTCAGGTGAGAAAGAGACATCCATACCCAACGAAGGTTGGCGCAGAAGTCCCAATTTTCCCTCACTGAAATTAATTGAAATGTCATTAATGCATTCCAGCCTCCAAAAAACGACCCCAGTTTTTTGTTATTGGTTTTTAAATAATAAAAATGTACAGTGGTACCCCGAGTTTCGAACTTAATCCATTCTAGGAGCTAGTTCTAAAGTCGCTTTTCAGTCACTTTTCAGCCACTAGCCTCCCCTTAGTGGTATATTTTCGTATAGTTTTTAGGGTTGTATTCTTGTTTTTTTTCTCGTTTGATAGAATGGAAGATATACTACAGAAATAGATATGATTTTGATTGGTTTCACAACGATAAGTACCTTGAAATTGAGCTCAAAGTAGCAGAAATGTTCGATTCTTTGGCGATGTTCAAGAGTAAGCAATACCTGTCCGATTGGCACTGCCCCTCAACCTTCATATATTGGAAAGCTCTTTCTTCAACATGCTAGCAAAAGTAGGAGCAGACATCATGAGGTAGCAGTGGCAGTCAACATGAAGCAGCAGAGGCAGACAACAAGAAGCAGCAGTGGCAGACATCATGAAGCAGCAGTGACAGACAACATGAAGCAGCAGTGGCAGACAACATGAAGCAGCAGTGGCAGACATCATGAGGTAGTAGTGGCAGACAACATGAAGCAGCAGTGGCAGACAACATGAAGCAGCAGTGGTAGACAACATGAAGCAGCAGTGGCAGACATCATGAAACAGCAGTGGCAGACAACATGAAGCAGCAGTGGCAGACAACATGAAGCAGCAGTGGCAGACATCATGAAACAGCAGTGGCAGACAACATGAAGCAGCAGTGGCAGACAACATGAAACAGCAGTGGGAGACAAAATGAAGCAGCAATGGCAGACAACATGAAGCAGCAGTGGCAGACATGAAGCAGCAGTGGCAGACATCATGAAGCAGCAGTGGCAGACAACATGAAGCAGCAGTGGCAGACAACATGAAGCAGCAGTGGCAGACAACATGATGAAGAAGTAGCAGACAACATGATGCAGCAATAGCAGACAACATGAAGCAGCAGTGGCAGACATCATGAGGTAGCAGTGGCAGACAACATGAAGGACTTCTGCGCCAGCCTTCATCGGGTGTGGACGTCTCTCTCTCGCCTGTGTATCAGTGACAAATTTCCACCGTTCTCTCTGGGACGCTTGTCCTCATCGTTTTTTGCCTGCTGGGCACTCTACAGGAGGGGCACCTGTTCATTGGCTTACTTTTAGCCAGCTCCATTTTTTCCGCTCTGTGGAAAATTCTTTATCAGTCTTTGAAGGGAAGCTGGTTACTGAACTCAGGTGGGAATGTAGAGCCCCTCTCTGCTGGGGCTTGGCAAGGGGGTCCACAGTATCAAAGAATAAGAAGAATAATTCAATGAAATTCATCTGTATATAACTTACAACAATGCTTACAAAAAATAACCCTTACTTTTGCTTAAAACTGACACCAAAACACAGAAGTAGTGGTGCCTAAGAGCAGTCGTGAAGTGCTTCCCATCAGTGAAAAAGTGTGTAATTTATTAATCTTTATCATAGGTATGTATGTAAACGAAAAACGACATATATAAGGTTTGGTACTATTCACAGTTCCGGGTATCCACTGTAGGTCTTGGAATGTGTCCCCCTGCAGATATGGGGGGGGGGCTACTGTACTTGTCTTGTAATATCTCCAGAATGTGATGGAAAACATATACCTATCCTGTAATATCTCCAAAATATTTTTGTTTTCAAAATATGTAAATCCCTAATAATACGACTGCAAATGGATTTCATATGTATGTAAATTTCCCAGGTGCTGTATGATGCTCCTGAGTCGACGACTTCCCCATGAATAAAATAATAATAATAATCATAACATTAGTAATGCATATATTAAGTGGCACTAATTTAAATTATACATGCCAGGGAAGCAATTAAGAAGTTGCCTTGACCTGCATGTGTGTAAATTATATTTTGCAATACATATTTACACATTTTTTTGCTGTAGTCACTTCACCCTTCTATGAAGTGCCTTGATGCCCCTCAGGGGCTCTTGATATGATAAATATTATTATTATTATTATTATTATTATTATTATTACTATTATTTATATTAAGTATCCCTAAAAAGGGACCTTCAAAAGGTTGCCTGAATTTTTTTGTCTTTTCTTTATAACTTTAACTTTTCAATTATATTTCGGTCATAACCCAACAACACCTCATCCAATCTCCTTCAGATTTTCAACACTTGTATAACAAGGACCAATTCTGGGAAAAATTGGCATGTTTACATACCCTATGACCAAAAGTTGTTAAACCCATTCACATCTTCCTGGAAGAGCTCAGGTAACTTCCAAAAATCTCTGTGGCAGAGCTCTAAGTGTTCAAAAAGAACAAAAAAGGCACAATACCGTGACTGGAACAATACACAAATAACCCACACATAGGAGAAAGAAACTTAAGACAATGTTTTGGACCAACTTGGAGCAGTATGTGACTGGTTAATGGTTCAAACATCATCATATTCTTTCCTATGTGCGAATTATTTGTGCATTCAAGCATTCGAAAAAGATAAAACAAAAAAATTGAGGATGTCATAGAGTGAAATTCAAATGTGTAAATGCAGATCTGACTATTTTATGAGTAAACAGTGTGAAATTTTTATTCCCATTAAATAATATTCAATTTACTTCTCCTGAACATCTAGTAATTATTATTACAGCATCTCCTCAGCGACATGCTCGTTTACCGACCACTCGGAGTTACAACCAGCTCTCCGACCAAAATGCAACCCTAATAATGTATATTAGAGCTGATTTCCTCTATTCTAATTATTACAGTATACTATACGCTACTGTATAAACGTTTAAAAATATACTAAAAATTTTATAAATGGTGCAAAGGTGATATTAAAAAAATATCTAAAGATGGTTGACACAAACCCACTACCAGAACGGTATGCTCCTCACTTATCACCAATTTGCTTACCAACCTATTCTTATGAATGCAACTTGGTCATTAAGTAAGGAGAGGCTGTGTTATTATTATATCATTATTTCTACAAGTACATGTACAAGGTACACAGACCATAGCTGACATCAATGACATACTACTATATAGAAAGCCCCTTGTTATGCAGAGCATTCAGGCAATTTAGGTCAATTATTTTCCCAAGATTTGACCCACACCGACTAACACCCAGGTACTCATTTTACTGACAGGTGAACAGGGATAACAGGTGTAAGAAAACTGCCTAATATGTATTTCCACCCATGCTGGGAATTAAACCATGGACCCTCAGCATGTGAAGCCTACCAGGTCATGGGCCACCATGTGTGTATCCATACAAGTGGTGAAGTTGTATATATCCACACAGGTAGTAAAGTTGTGTATATCCACATAGGTGGTAGAGTTGTGTATATCCACACAGGTGGTAAAGTTGTGTATATCCACATAGGTGGTAGAG